>NC_056737.1:142846052-142853552 GCF_019279795.1 Protopterus annectens
CCAACAAGGTTTAATAGCTGAGTAAAACAAGATTACAGCAATCAGTAGTCCAGTGCACACTCTGGTAACTGTCAAGCAATAAAAAGTTAAAAACGATCTGGCTGCACAGAATCCAAGTCACAAAGTGTAAAGCGCTTTTCGTTAGGAGACACCACTTCTTACTTCTTCAGACAATAGTGCTCAGAAAGAAAAAACAAGTTTAAGTACTATCCTAGTGACTCATACTTGTTAAAACAATTAAGCCAAGTAAGCACAGTCAAATAATTTAAAGGTATAATCCTAAAATACTGAAGTCCATTTGTTTTTTGTTAAGTCATTAGGTAAAATGAGTGCCTTAGTTTTACAAAAAAACAAAGTTCTGTTGTCTTATAACGGAACATGTAGTAAATTAAATAGCATTAATTAAAATCGTAGTAAGTTCACTTTACTTATAACTAATGTTCAGGGACCTGTGGAAGTAGTAATCTTTTCATAAAAAACTGTGTTGTGTAATGTTTCTTTTAACCTATAAAAGGTGGGTGTAACTTAGCAATTGTAACCTCCCTAGGGCTAATGAGCATTCATTATTTTTGTTGGATGGTTAAATAATAGATGTTGGATGGTTAAATAATTGATGTGCAGCTACCATCTCTTAAGGCTCTTTAATTTTAGCACACACACAATAGAAGTAATTTCATTTAAGCC
This sequence comes from Protopterus annectens, assembly GCF_019279795.1. Classification (NCBI taxonomy): domain Eukaryota; kingdom Metazoa; phylum Chordata; order Ceratodontiformes; family Protopteridae; genus Protopterus; species Protopterus annectens. Next base: position 142,846,737 of record NC_056737.1, read on the forward strand.
TGGTGGAAAGCATGCATTGAGTCAAAGCTGCCACAAAAGTTCCAATTTCACCAACATAAGTGTAGACACCTCTCCTCTACTATTCATCTCAATTGAGTTGATGGCTTTAAATTTGAAACTGTGGTTAGGGTTTTCAGTGCAGTGTCTAGCTAGTGGGCTCTCCATTTTCCTTTTGTTAATGTAATAAACATGTTCGTAAATCCTCTTCTTAAACTTACGATCAGTCTTGCCTACATAAAAACTAGGGCAGCACTGACATAATGCTACATAAACTAAGGCTTTGGAGTAACAATTAAACTTGTTCTTGAGGAAATAGTCTTGCCCCCTAATAATGAATTTTGACCCTGTATGTGTCGACACTGGTAACATGCCTCACATTTAAATGTCCCTGTGGTGCCTCTAAAAGTGCTGTTATCAGTAAGTTTTTTTTAGGTTCCTTACTGTTTTCCAGGTGACCAGCGGTTTGTCTCCCAACTTTCCTTGTATATCCCTATCAGACAGTAACAACTGCCAGTTTTTGCCCAGTATTGTGATCAGGGCTTTGTAATCTAAAGAGAATGTATTCACGAATCTCAAACAATTTTGCTCCCTTTGTGGTCCAATACTATTCCTAACTACGGGATTACTCCGTTCTATCTCTATTGAGACGTTGGTTTCCAAAGTGTGAGCTGCTGTCCATCCTTAGGAGAGGATGGGTCTGAAGTGGCCAATGGCCATTATATTACTCACCTCCCTTATAAGGTCAGCAATCAACTCAATGGGGTACTCCCCCTTTTGAGGAACATGGACTTCAAGAGTTCACATTCCTCAAAGAAGTGGTCATCCTCCGTAGTCATCCTGGCCGCTCGTACCAGTTGGCCCTTCACTACACTCCTCTTCTGGTGCAGCGGGTGAAAACTAGTGTAATGTAAGAATGAGTTAAAGTACTCTTTCGGAAAATCCTTGCTAGATGTTTTTTCTGGGCTCTATCTTTAGATAGTTCAACATCCAAGAAGCTCATAGAATCTATGTGGAAGTAGTAAACCTGAGAAAGGTGATGGACCTATTAAACTGCTCCAGAATTTCAGCAGCTAGTTCAACACCCCCTTTAATAATCATAAAAATGTTGTCTAAAAAGCGGGTGTAATAATAAATACACTCAGTCCAGGGTTATCAAAAATGGTGTCTTTTTCCCATTTGGCCATGACTAAATTGGCAAAACTAGCTCCACAAGGGGAGCCCATAGCTACACCAATCTGCTGTCTGAAAAATTATTTTTCAAAGGTAATATAATTATTGGACAGTGTTGTACCTAGCAAGTTCCTCCACCAATCTCAGTTCTGAATGTTTTGCCCCTTTAAATCTCATATGGTCGATAACCCATTCTGTTCCCAAGGTTTGTGGGATCACAGTGTGTAGATTGCAAACATCCACTGTTAAAAAACAAAAGTGCTCATTCTAAGCTAAAGAGTTAATACTCATCAAAAATGTCCAAGAGTCTTTGCAGATCTGTGGTTCCAGGGCCACAAATCTCTTTAGAATGTCATCTATCACCTTAGCACAAGAATAGGTGATTGATTGTTGAGCGTCCACTAAGGGGCGCATAGGTGGATCTCCTTGATTCTTGTGGATTTTAGGTATTCCAAAAAGTACATAGGTTCATACTAGGCTATCTGCCCTAGGGCATTTATAAGCCTAGCCAGAGTGTGTTTGGCTTTCGCCACCCATTTTAAATTAATTTTGCTATGCCCTTTTTCGAGGTTAGTATGCTGTGCCTCTGTCTAACAGTGACACAGAAGTGATACCCGGGGTAAACCTACGATCTCCCATCCACTCATCAAGATTCCTGTTGAAGAGAGTCAATGAGGGACTCTGCCTAACCTGGACTGGGATTTTATTCCAGAGTGAAGGGAGCCTCTGGGTTATGAATCTGTCCCTCCAGCATGTCCTATTTATTTCAGTGCTGAGTTTCAAGTCTCTCGAGCGTGGCTCGATGGGATTTGGATTTTCTGAGGTGCAGCATGTCCATTAATTCCGGGTTGGACATGGCTTTATACGTCGGGCACAGATCGCCTCTGAGCAGGCGGTATGCCACTGAGTAGAGCTGGAGTTTCTTTAACCGGGCAGCATATGGCATCTGTTTGAGCCCTTTGATCCTCTTGGTGAGGTACTTTTGGGGTCTTTCCAGTTGCTGCAGGTGTCTGGTAAGGTACATCCCAAAAGGGGCATTGTACTCAATTATAGGCCTGATGAGGGATGAGTAAAGAGGCACGATGACCTCCCCTGATCTAGATGTGAATCCCTTCATGATTAGGTGGGCTATATAAAATGTTTTTCTAACCACTTTGGCCATGTGGTTGTCAAATGAGAGAGTGCTATCAACTTGGGTCCCCAGGTCCCTAATTACTTCTTCCGTACTTAATGGATTACCACTTATGTGGTAATTTGTGGGCACTTTGTTTTTGCCAAAGGTGATGACTATACACTTTTTGGCGTTAAGCTTGAGGCCATGGCTCTGGCACCAGTTGTCTGTTTCTATGAGGCCCTTTTGGAGGATGCTTGTGTCGGCTGGAGAGTCTATTATGGCGCCCAGTTTGCAGTCATCTGCGAACTTGGTCAGCCACAGTCCTTCCGTGTTGGCCTGTACCTCTGAGAAATATATACCGAACAAGAGAGGTCCCAGGACTGAGCTTTGTGGGATGCCACTTGTAACTGGTTTGGAATCTGACATGGCTCCAGCAATTCTAACCATGTGGGTTCTGTCCTTGAGCCAGTTTGCAACCCATCTAGTGACATAGGGGTTTATATTTAAGCTGGTGAGCTTATCTATAATGCCCGATTGGGGTATTGTATCGAAGGCTTTTGCAAGGTCCAGGTAGGCTGTGTGGACCACCTTCCCCTCGTCAATGGCCTTGGTGACGGTTTCAAAGAAATTGACCAGGTTTAAGAGGCAGGATCTGCCCTTAACAAAGCCGAACTGGGTAGGATCCAGTGTCTGTAGGTCCCCAATATCTTTATTTATAAGGTCCATGATGATCCTTTCCATAGCTTCGCAGACCAAGCTAGTCAGGCTTATGGGGCGAAAGTTTCCAGGATCCGTTGAGGCACCACCTTTGTGGAGAGGGACCACCGTTGCTCTACGCCACTCTTTGGGTACATATCCTGTAGTAAGGCTGAGATTGAACAGTAGTTTTATGTTTGGGTTTAGCTCTTCTTGGAGTTCATGTAGGACGCAGCCCGGGACACCGTCTGGTCCCATTGATACTGTGTTTTTTGCTTTGGAGAGGGCGGCTCTTACCTGAGCATCTGAGATGTCAGGGGGGCAGAACTCTGCTGGGATAGATATTTGCCCTTTTGGTGGGGAGGGGGGGGTTTGCGCTGAACCTGTCAGCTAGGATGTTGGCAGTGTCTGCAGGTTCGGTGTATTTTTTGTCATTTTGGACTAATTCTGAGCATATCTGGGAATTCCCACCCAGGTTCCTAACATAACTAAAGAAAGCCTTGTGATTATCCTTAGTGTCCTGTGCAATTTTTCTCTCAAAGCTGGCCTTGACGATTTTATGAGTGCCCGTAGTTTTTTGCTAATACTGATCAGAGATGCCTTCCCTTTTTGGGATTTTGCTCTATCATGTAGTAGCTTCCTCCTTCTATTGTATAGTTTGTTTATGGCTGGGGTCCACCAGACAGGACATCTGCCTTTGGAGGATTGGGTCTTGATTTTATTTGGGATTGCATGATCCATGCATTCCTGAAGGTGTTCATAGAATGCATTTATAAAGGATTCTGCGGTCTGGGCCATATTTTCCACAGGCCCGGGGGCTTTGAAGGATTCCACCTTGGTTTTGAGGAGTGTGAAATTTGCTTTAGAGAAGAATTTCACTGTGGTTTTCTGGGCAGGGGGTGGGGTCGAGATGTGAATATCCAGTGAGATTAGTTTATGGTCTGATCTTACCAGTGAGGGATACACTTCTGGTCTGGAGCATAGAGTCCCCATGTTGGTGATGATCAGGTCCAGTATGTTTTCCCCTCTTGTGGGAGTGGTAACAAGTTGTTCCATAGCATTTGAGTTTATAAATTCTAGGAACCTTTGGGCTAGGGTGTTGGAGCTAGAGTAATGCTCCCAGTCTATGTTTGGGTAGTTGAAGTCACCTAATATAATGGTGTTTGGAGAGACCTTCATATTTTCCAGTATTCTCAGGAAGGCCGAGTGGAGTTCCTAGGTTTGGGAGGATGGTCTGTAGCAGGCTATAAACTGGAAGGCAGTTTTACCCACTGTTAGTTGCACATGGATAGTCTCTGATGCTTCGTGCTGTGCCACCAACCTGGAGGTGTGGGTATCTTTGACGAATATTGATACTCCCCCTCCTTTTGTGGTTCTTTCCAAGTTTTGGGGCTGAAAAGCATGGTATGAGGTATAACCTGGTAATGCTGGGATGCTCTCGGGAGCCTTGAACCAGGTTTCTGTTACTGCACAGATATTGATGTTCTCCATGCTAAGGAGAGTTTCGAGTGCATGCATCTTGAGGTTTAGACTTCTGGCGTTGAGTAGCACTACTTAGTTTCTTCTCCCTTGTGATACCTATGGAGGTGGGTTTATCTTTTGAGCCTTGCCTAAAAAAGGCACTATGGGGGTAGCAAGAGCCTTTGCCAATATCCGAAAGCCCAGGGGTGATAGGTGCAAGCCGTCCCTAGTGAAGCATCGTGGCTTGTCGAGCATGTCATCCCAGGCTGACAGGCATTGGATCCCCTTTGAATGACACCAATACTTAAGCCAATTGTTGAAATTGATCATCTTGTCTTCATATTGTGGCATCATTCTTGGTGAGAGTAAGATGCTACTCAAGGTCAGGGTCATACCGGCCTGGGCTACATGCTCAGAGAGCTCCTCTGTCTCTTCATGTAGTCCAGGGAGGTACATCTCAGGTCATTCACACCAGCATGGACAATGACTGAGTCATATTTGTACTTGCCTTGGAGTGACCTGAGTGCTTGTGTTATGTGGCGGATCCTAGCGCCCGACAGGCAGCTCACCGTGACCTTCTTCTTGTTCAGCCTGGTGAGCGGGACGTCAGTGTGCCTAACGATAGAGTCACCTATTACAAGTGTATCAGGTGTGTTGTTTAGCCTTAAGGGCTGTGACTGTTCGGCACACTGGCTTTGTGAGCTATGTGTTGCACGTGTTTTGTTTTGGGGTAGCAGTTGCTTGGGTGTCTGCTTTGGAGGCCTCTGCTGCTTAGGCAGATTTTTATTTAGAGCCTTCGAGTATGTTTTTGTGTGTTTATGTGTTTGGTTTGCTGTCGTGGTATGTCTATGTGAGACTGGAAATGTAGTGAGTGTGGTTTCCTTTTCCTCCTGACTGGTTACGCCAGTACTGAGTTGAGAGAGCTTAGCCTCCAGTTTGGCTATATGGTTGCATCTCTCACATGTGTTGGAATTTGTTGGGAGGAGGAGAGGGTTGTCTGTGTACATGAGGCAGTTGTAACATTGCCTCAAGATTCCCAGATTCACCAGCTGGACCGGAGAGGAGATTGACAACTGACCTTTGGACATGCTAGAATAGTATTGGGAATTCCTTTATAATTGAAAAAAAGGGCCAATGGGGAACAAGGTACTCAAGGGTAGTTTGTGAGGGTGTAATGCTTTTAATTTTTTAGTGCTGACTTATATAATTGCTTTAGTGAGCAAGTGCCAGGTAACTTAAATGCAATGTGCTACTGGTAACTTAAATGCAAAAATGACAAACAGTAACTTTCATTCAAGTGAAACAAGGAAATAAGTACAGTAAGCAATGCAGATATCACTAGGGATCCACAGAAGCGCTGAAAAGCCGCGTTTTAGGTGGAATTAGCGTTTCGGGGAAATAACAAGCAGCATACAAACAACAAGCATACAAATAAAGCTAGATTCAGCAGGTCTGGATGTAGTCTATGCTACAGCAAACAAGGTGTAGCAGTTTCAGTAAGAAGGAGTTCAAATATGCAGGCACTATAAGCCTTTAACCAGAAATTCCCAGCTCAGAAGGGCAGAGTCCAGCCTCTCCTCCCACAAGAGTGCAGACCACGAACCCTCTTAATGTAAAATAACTGGCCTGAAGCCCAAGTGCTTAAACCAGAATGAATACACTTTTAGAATAACAGACACTGAGCCCTCAATCAGCATTTCCCAACTTAGAAGAATGTAAGCTACCTGTCTGAAGCCCAAGTGCTTAAACTAAAAGGCTTAGAATGAGTTACAACAAGCAGTAATAAATATAACTGAGCACTTTTAAGATGACGCAAAAGCAAAATAAAGTAGGAAGAAACACAAATACAGTAAAAGCAGATAACATTTTTTTTTTCAGTGAGCAAATGAGATGGGCCCAGGAGGAGTATCCAAGTGCAAATTTACAAGAGGGGTGGGCAGTTTCAAAGCCACCAAGATTAACACCAAGACAAAAACAGGGAGGGTGGGTGAGGACCTACTGAAAAAACAGTCACAACTTCCAGCTAGATATTGCTCAATGCAACACAAACAAATTACTTTAAATTGTGTATTATTTGATAAAAGTGCAGATAAAAATCTACTTAACTCCACTCATGCAGGTCTCAGTTGGCCAAAGCTCACAGTTTAAACCTCAGGTAGTCTAGGTGATAGTACTAACAAATAGTTAAACATGTCAAGATCGAGTGAGTCAATTAACATATCATTCAGGAACATTCTAATACGGTTGCATGCTATGTTCAGTTCATTCAGGCTCACTTTAATATATGCGTTACTTTCAACTATCTTCCCCATTCTTTCTTTGTAGTCCATTTTCTGCATAATGACCAGTCCACCCCCTTTGTCAGGTTTCATTAT
>NC_056737.1:142858552-142884273 GCF_019279795.1 Protopterus annectens
ATCCAAGGCAAATTTTGAGAGAAAAATCGCCAAGGACTCAAAAGACAATCATAAGGCCTTCTTTAGCTATGTTAGAAACCTAGGAGGAAACTCCCAGATATGTTCAGAATTAGTTCAAAATGATGTGAAGATTACTGAACCTACACACATTGCCAACATACTGGCTGACAGGTTCAGTGCAAACTCCCCCAAAAGGAGAGATATCTATACCAGAGGATTGTAGCCCCCAAACATCTCCAACGCCCAGGTGAGAACTGCTCTCTCCAAAGCAAAAACACAGCATCCATGGGACCGGATGGTGTCCCGGCTGTGTGCTCCACAAACTCAATGAGGAATTAAACCCGCAGTTAGGACAGCTGTTTAATCTTAGCCTCACCTCAGGATACGCACTCAAGGAGTGGCGCACGGCGACTGTGGTCCCACTTCACAAGGCGGTGCCTCCACCGACCCTGGAAATTACCGTCCCATTAGCTTGACAAGCCTTATCTGCAAAGCCATGGAGAGGATCATAATGGAACTCATAAATAAAGACATAGGGAACTTGCAGACTTTGGATCCAACCCAGTTTGGCTTTGTCAAAGGCAGATCATGCCTTTAAACTTGGTTGACTTTTGAGACCGTCACCAAAGCCATTGATGAGGGAAAGGCAGTCCATACAGCCTACCTTGACCTGGCAAAGGCCTTCACACAATACCCCACTCAGGTATCATCGAAAAACTCATCAGCTTGAATGTAAACCCATACATCACAAGATGGGTTGCAAACTGGCTAAGTGACAGAACCCACAGGGTCAGAGTTGCTGGAGCCATGTCAGACTCAAAGCCTGTCACAAGTGGTGTCCCACAGGGCTCAGTCCTGGGTCCACTCTTGTTCGCATCTACTTTTCTGAAGTACAAGCAAACACAGGAGGGTTATGGCTGACAAAGTTTGCAGATGACTGCAAACTGGGCCATAGTCGAAAACACATCTGACTCAGATATCCTTCAGAAGGGCCTCACAGAAACGGATAACTGGTGCCAGAGCCATGGCCTAAAGTTAAATGCCAAGAAATGCATAGTCATACCCTTCGGGAAAAACAAGGTTACCCCTAGCTACCATATAGGTGGCAATCCACTGAGCACAGAAGAAGTCATCAGGGATCTGGGGACCCAGGTTGACAGTAGCCTTCGCTTGACACTCATGTTGCTAAAGTAGTTAGGAAAACCTTCTACATTGCCCACCTGATCATGAAGGGATTCACATCTAGATCAAGGGAGGTCATCGCCCCCTGTACTCATCACTCATTAGACCTATGATTGAGTACAATGCCCCATTCGGAATGTATCTGACCCGACACCTGCAGCAGCTGGAAAGGCCCCAGAAGTTCCTCACCAAAAGGATAAAGGGTCTCAAAATATGTCTTATGCTGCCCGACTGAAAGAACTCCAGCTCTATTCAGTCTCATACCGCTTGCTCAGAGGTGACCTGTGCCTGACATACAAGGCCATGTCAAACCCTGATTTGATGAATATGCTTCACCTCAAAAATCTAGATCCCTCAGAACCACAAGGGCGGGAGACTTAAACCTTGACACGGTTATTAATAGAACGTGCTGGATGGACAGATTCATCACCCAGAGACTCCCTATGCTGTGGAACAAAATCCCGGTACATGTGAGGCAGAGCACTGCTGGCCTTGTTCAAGAGGAATCTTGACCAATGGATGGGGATCGCAGATATACCCCAGGGATTACTTCAGTGTCACTGCTTGACAGAGGCACAGCAAAATAATAGGCATAGTTTTATTCAAACTAAAGGGGTGGCGAAAGTCACATAACTATGGGCTAGGCTTATAAATGCCCTTGGGCAGATAGCCTAGTATGAACCTATATATATACACACATTTTATATATATATATATATATATATATATATATATATATATATATATATATATATAAATATGTGTGTGTGTATGCTAGAGGGATAGTTTCCTGACCCAGAGACTACACAGACTCTGGAATAGATTGCCCATACATATCAAGCAGAGTGCCTCTTTGGCCCTCTTCAAAAGGAACCTTGACTATTGGATGGGAGAAAGGAAATTCACCCCGGGGATCACGTCCGTCACCCTGCTAGACAGGGGTGCAGGGAAGTAAATAGTGTGGGAAGAAATAGCCAGTGAATTGTTATGGCTAAGCTTGTATAGGCCCTAGGGCTGATAGCCTAGTACCAACCTATATATATATATATATATATATATATGCCTAGTACCAACCCAACCTATATATATATATATATATATATATATATATATATATATTATAGATATATTTATATATAAAGTGTGTATATTTTATATATATATATATATATATATATATATATATATATATATATATTTGTATGCATACGTATGTATATATATTTATATATGTTTATATATATATATATATATATATATGTGTGTGTGTGTGTGTGTATATATATCTGTATATATATATATATATATATATATATATATATATATATATATATGCATACATATACATACAAGAGGGAGGAGCATAGGGTGACAGACAAAAGTGGAGGGCGATGCACACAGGTGTATTATATCATATGCAGGTGGGCCATTATGAAGGTGATTGGAGAATGTAAAGTGGTGATGGGGGAAATTGTAGTTAGGCAGCAAAGAATGGTGGTCTGTAGATTGACATTGGTGATCAAGAAGAGGAGGATTAGTGTGAGGGGAGCACTGAGGATCAAATGGTGGAAATTGAAAAAGAGTGATTGTGCGTTGGAGTTCACGGAAGAGTTAAGGGAAGGCACTGGTTTGCAGTGAAGTGTTAATGAATAACTGGGTGCCTACAGCAGAGCTAGTAAGGTGCTTGGTGTGACATCTGGACAGAGGAAGGAGGACAAGGAGACCTGGTGGTGGAATGAGGAAGTACAGGAGAGTATATGGAGAAAGAGGTTCGTGAAAAGAAGTGGGATTGTCGGAGAGATTAAGAAAGTAGACAGGAGTATAAGGAGATGAGGTGCATGGTAAAGAGAGAGGTGGCAAAGGCTGAGGATAAGGCGTATAGAGAGCTGTATGAAAGTTTGGACACTAATAAGGGAGAAAAGGACCTGTACCGATTGACTAGACAGAGGGACCGAGCTAGGAAATATGTGCAGCAGGTAAAGGTGATTAAAGGATAATGAGGGAAATGTACTCACTAGCGAAGAGAATGTGTTGAACTGATGGAAGGAGTACTTGAGAGGCTTGAATGAAGAGAATGAGAGAGAGAGAGAGAAGGCTGGATGATGTGGGTGTAGTGAATCGGGAAGTGCAATGGATTAGCAAGGTGGAAGTAAGGATAGCTATGAAGACGATGAAGAATGGAAAGGCTGTTGGTCCAGATGACATACCTGTGGAAGCTTGGAGGTGTTTAGGAGAAATGGCAGTGGAATTTTAACCAGATTGTTTAATGAAGTCGTGGAAAGTGTGAGGATGCCTGAGGAGTTGGGAAAGTGTTTTGGTACGATTTTTAAGAATAAGGGTGATTGTGCAGAGCTGTAGTAACTACAGAGGGATTGTGCAGAGCTGTAGTAACTATAGAGGGATAAAACGGATCAGTCACAGCATGAAATTATGGCAAAGGGTAGTAGAAGCTAGGCTAAGAAGGGAGGTGATGATTAGTGATCAGCAGTATGGTTTCATGCCAGGAAAGAGAACTACAGATGTGATGTTTGCTCTGAGAGTGTTGATGGAGAAGTACAGAGAAGGTCAGAAGGAGTTGCATTGTGTCTTTGTGGACTTAGAGAAAGCATATGTCAGGGTGCCTAGAGAGGAGTTGTGGTATTGTATGAGGAAGTCTGGAGTAGCAGCGAAGTATATAAGAGTGATACAGGTTATGTACAAGGGTAGTGTGACAACAGTGAGATCTGCAGTGGGAGTGACATGCGTTTAAGGTAGAGGTGGGATTACATAAAGTATCAGCTCTAAACCCTTTCTTATTTTGACTGGTGATGGACAGGTTGACAGACGATATCAGACAAGAGTCCCCGTGGACTATGATGTTTGCAGATGACATTGTGGTATGTAGTGAGAGTAGGGAACAGGTTGAGGAGACCCTGGAGAGGTGGTGATGTGCTCTAGAGAGGAGAGGAATGAAGGTCAGCTGGACTAAGACGGAATATATGTGTGTGAAGGAAAGGGAGGATAGAGGAATGGTGAGGATGCAGGGAGTAGAGTTGGCGAAGGTGGATGAGTTTAAATACTTGGGATCAACAGTTCAGACTAATGTCAAGTGTGAAAGAGAGGTGAAGAAGAGAGTACAGGCAGGGTGGAGTAGAGTGTCAGGAGTGATTTGTGACAGACGAATACCTGTAAGAGTGAAAGGGAAGGTCTATAAAAGAGTAGTGAGACCAGCTATGTTATATGTGTTGGCAACAGTGGCATTGACAAAAAGGCAGGAGTCAGAGCTGAATGTGGCTGAATTGAAGATGTTAAGATTTGCACTGAGTGTGACGAGGGTAGACAGGATTAGGAATAAGTATATCAGAGGGTCAGCCCAAGTTGGACAGTTTGGAGACAAAGCCAGAGAGGCGAGATTGCGTTGGTTTGGACATGTGCTGAAGAGGGATGCTGGGTATATTGGGAAAAGGATGCTAAGGATGAAGCTGCCAGGTCAGAGGAAAAGAGGAAGGCCTAAGATAAGTTTATGGATCTGGTTAGAGAGGACATGCAGGTTCTTGGTGTGACAGAGCAAGATGCAGAGGACAGGAAGAAATGGAAACAGGTGATCCGCTGTGGCAACCACTAACCTGGAAAAGCCGAAAGAAGAAGATTATATATATATATGTATATGCCCCCCTGCAGAAACGTAGATTTTTTTTTTTATTTTGAACTACGCATACACGGAAGTGCTTTTATATGTTAAGCGCTTTCATCTATGTGTATTTGAGGTTTTGTGATTCGGATATATGCTAGTGGAGCATGTATCCTAGACCCATATATATATATATATATATATATATATATATAGATAGATATATAGATATATATATATATATATAGATAGATATATAGATATATATATATATATAGATAGATATATAGATATATATATATATATATATATATATATAGATAGATATATAGATAGATATAGATATAGATATATAGATGTGTATGTATATGTGTGTGTGTGTGTGTGTATGTATGTATGTATATGTATATATATGTATATATATATATATATATATATATATATATATATATATATATATATATATATATATATATATATATATTCAAAACATCTAAAACCCATCACATCTAATTTCATAACCCTGAAACCAGAACATCTAAAACTTATAACATTGAATTTCTTAACATCTAACAGTACAAATTACATGAAAATAACATCCCCTCCAAATATAGCGACATATAATGATACCAAACACACACTTTACTATGTTTCTGCAGGGGGGCATGATACAGTGGGGTTAGGAAATTAACTTTTTCCCACTGTAGTGTGATCCTAGAGTTGGTATATTTACTTTACATTGGGGTGTGGGGTGCAGGGCGGCTTATCCCCCTGCAGAAACATAGTTAAAAGTGTGGTAGTTTGGTGTCATATGTGGAGGGGATGTTATTTCCTTGTGATTTGTAGTGTTAGATGTTATGAGTTTTAGATGTTTTGGGTTTTAGATGGTCCGGTCACAATGTTATGGAATCAGATGTTATGGGTTTTAGATGTTTCAAAGTAGACTATATATATATATATATATATATATATATATATATGTGTGTGTGTGTATATATATATAAATATTATAGTCTATGTGGTTTGCAATGATGCAACTTACAGCCTGCACACACACTCGTACTTGGATTCCAGAGCATTTCTGAAGAGTCAAGTAAAAAAGCATAATATAATATAGGATTTTCTACTCCACAACTTCTTAGATTAACAATTTTGGTGTCATTTTATTAATAAATCCATGCCCTTTATATTTCTGCATTTTTTAGGCTGCTAAGTCACTTAAAGTCAGACCCATGGAAGGTCTGGACACTGTATGGAGCTATGGTTGTTAAATGGAAGTATATAAAAAGGCAGTATAGGCCTGAATGGAAAAAGGACAATATATATGACTTGAGTGCAAGTTGTTTGTGGAATTTGTTTTATTGGTCCGTCAAAATTTTCCAGAGGCTGTGTGACTGAGGATATTGAGTACATTATGTGTAGGAGGCTTCACCCAGGGCTACTGTGTACTTTTTTATTAAAATGATTTTCTCATTTCTGTTTGTCGATGAAGTAGGTCTTAACAGACTGTACCTTAACTAAATATGTTTGTTGAATAATCTATGTTGAACCTTGTTTATTTGCCTAGAGACTTTTAGGGATTAGCTCTTTTATTGCATAAATGTTGTTCAACATCTATTGCTAAAACTGTTGACTCCCGTAAATAACCACTGTATATAACCTGCAAGGCAAAACAAAGTGGCAACCCCTGTGTTATGGAATAATGATTTGACAAGCTAAATAGTGTTTCCCTTTGACACTTGATTTTCCATATGGTAAGTAGAAGAGGGTTGCAAACAGGTTTCAAATGGTATTTCTTTGCGGCCATTTTGGAACAGTTTTTTGACCTGTATTTTCCCTAAGTGAGTTTGAGTTAGTATAGGATTGTTTTATTTTGCACTTTTATGCAACAGCTACATACAGTTGTGAAGACACTTGATTCTTTTTTGCTTACCCTTCTATCTTCTTAGTTTGATTTGCAGCTAGACTGAACAGATAGCAAATTTTGAAACTCCTGTAGATAGGAATGGCATTTTAAGTAATGCAAACACCAGCAATGCCAAACAACATTCAGAAAGTTAAAAAAAATATTAGACATTTGATATTGTTTCTGTTGTTAACATTATCAAAATGCAACATTCATGCAAGAAATTTCTATCATCAAATCAAGTCTGCAGAAGAATGAAAGGGTGCGTTTCAGATGCACTTGTCAGTTGTCAAAAATGATCTTTTCTAAAGCAAGAAGGCAACTCAGATGTGTATTGAGCAAATGATCCTGCATATCTGCGTAGATGCATGTTGCTGTACAGAAATTCCAAATGTAAGAGAGGATATATTTAATTTGTCATGTGTGATATGAATTAGCAGTTTTATATCTCACATTTATTTAGTCCCAGTACCTTGTGACAGGTTAATGAAGACTTCCGTTAATGCAATTTGAGGGAGTTGAATCCCAGAGAAGGGAAGGCATTCTATTACAGAAAATGGAGGCTTAAGTATGGAGTAGCTAATTTTTTATTGATCTTTTTATGGAATGTCTGTGTAAAATATTCTGGGATAACAAAAATCTAGGTTGAAAAACTCAGTATACAGCCTCTAAAATCTTTTAAGGGGTCTGGGGAAAATGAACAACAGATGTTGAACTAAAGGATTATGGAGGAAGGTTAGATGTTGGAATTAAGTATTGACCAAGAAAGAAGATAAATTATTTTTACTTCATTGTGGGGGTGGGGGAGGGGGGCAGCTGCTGAAAATTTCTAAATATTCAGGAAAGGAAGAAAATTGCATGTTGGTTTCTTTATACATTATTTGGTTTCGCATTTAGGAGTTCAGAATCCAAGTTCATGTGCAAAGTATTGAGAGGGAAGGCAGTTTCTGTTTTTTGGAATTAGAACCATGGTGACATAGTTTTACAGGAAGGGTTTAATGATGTCTGTACACATTTGGTACTGTCAGTTTTGGCTGGAATGCAATCCAAGGCATAAAGAAGCATTGGCTCGCTTCTTTCAGTTTTTAAGCGTAGTGTGTGTTTTAAGTTTTCACCGACCCTCACAGCTCACCATCGTCTGATCTCTAAGCCTGTCCTTGTCTGCTGAGCCTAATGAACTTCTATTATGCCCTTACACTTTCTCTGACTCTTATTTGTTGCCTTGGGGGGTGATCAAGATACCTGATTCAGCATCATGCAGCTTGCCAGATAGAATTTGTTTTTTGTTCTTGAATTTCCCACCCTTGCACACCAGTGGCAGCTGTGATGGAACATGGTGTGAGTGGCTGCACTTCCTGGACCTTTCCTTTCTAATGGAGCTTGATGTCTGTCAGATACAACCGTGCCCCCCCCCCTGCGAAAGTGCTAAGTACTGCTGCCTTCCTTGTCTCCACCAAAGAGATCAACACACCGCAGTGTGAGCCCAACACACCGCATGAGCCTCTCCTGTTTTTGTCCCCTATGATAAACTTGTGTTCTGTCCAGATGGTCTCTTCTGAATGCGTGTTTGCTGAGGGGCTCTGTGGATTCCTCGTGACATTTTAATAAGATAAGATAGCTATTGAAAAAATGAAGTAGTGTTGTTCTGTGAGCATTATTTCTCAGATTTAATCATAGTAAGTGATGGGTTAGTGGTTAAGTAACTAAAATAGATCATAGAAGCTGGGCTGAGTCAGATACCCATAAATTATAACACTAAGCATGTGTTTCTGATAACCTTTTTGCAGTATAATTACTCTTGAGTTCTTGTTGCTTTAAGGTGGAAGTCTTTTTCCTTGCAACTTTGGAGGAATAAAGACACTCTGAGACCTAGAATGCTGAAATGTACTACATTTTATTTTCAGATAGCCAGGAGGAAATCATGGTAGTGAATCAGTTCTGTTGGCACAGATGTATCAGAGAGGTTGATACCAAAAGACTTGGTGTGCAGCAAGTTTTCCCTGAGTTGGATTGCGATAACTTACACTTCAAGTTAAGCTTTTCTAAAAATCCTGTTCAGAAAAGCATAGCTCGAAAACCCTATAAAAAAAAATCTTGCCTTCCACATCCTGTAAATATACCATTTCCATGGTCACATTGAGGTGGAGAGTAAAGTAAACCTCCTCTGAAGGAGCACTGCCAGCTTGCAAAGTATAATACAGTGAGGTTAAATGAATTGCACCATTCATCTTTTGGAGAAAAATACTGATGATCCAACAACCATCAATGCAGATAAACCATTGCATGTGGTTTACTTTTTGTATTATGTTCACCAAATGTGCCAGCAGACTGTTTGTTTCTCTTAACTAAAAAAAAGAAATCTGATTCTTCTCATATTGCACATGGAGACCAAAATAAAGAATAAGTACAAGCAAGTGGTATGTATGTGAAAAACATTTTTGAAATGCGAAACTAAAAAATTTCCATTTTGATATCTTGGCTGAAACCATTGAACTTGAGCTGTTTAAATAGTTATGACAACTGCTGTGAGCAGTAATTTGCAGTCACTTTGTGATAAATGTAAAAAAATTGAGAGAGTTGATCCTAAAGTGAAAGGGTCAGCAATGATTACATTAGAGTGATCTAGTGCCAGTCTTACCAACTTTGGGGGTGGTGGTGGTTATATGTTTCACCCCTTTGCATCCGCCTTCTAATAGCGGCCGAGGAACAGTGCAGTTCATGTTCCATGTGTTTGTTAAAGCAAGTCGATGTGCATGCATTGAGGTTACAAGGACATCTCCTAAGGCTGCTGCATTATACAGCAACTTTCTCAAGTGTCAGTGAAGAATTGAGAAACAGGCTTTGTATTAAGTCCAAAGAACTGTCCATTGCTTTGTAGACAGCGGATAAATGCCCTAGTATCCCACTGCCCTTTTTTTTCTTGCCAGCTAGTGGTCTGTAGCATTCTCAGTGTGATTATATGATAAATGTTGCAGTGTTCTGTAAGTGATCATCATAGAAATGGCACTATTAATGAGTGGGGCAAACTGTTAGAAGTCTTAGGAAGTTATGCGTTACTCAGGGAATAAGTACAGAGGAAAAAAAAAAAGCACAACTCTGAAAATAGGAATACAAGTTAGTATGTTAGGGAGGGTGCCTGGGTAGAACCGAGCATTTGACTGCTTCACAAGAGTACATAAGGTTAAGAAAAGTAAATGAGAGATGGGAAGGAAGAGGTTTAGGAGTAGAATGGAGGGAAAATGAGAAACAAATGTAGACTGCATGCAACGGGAGCCAAAGATGATGTCGTTTTGGGAAACTGAATGGAAGAAGACTAACCGGGAACTGTATTTGTCTCAAGACACGTGCTGCTGGATTCAGAAAAATGTTAATGCTGGTGTAGCGCTGTATGACTTGCGTGGCTTCTTTTTAAACTTTCCATGCTTCACAGACTGGGGGTAGTGTTAAGTACTCATTTAAATTAAATGTCATCTCTCTGTTCGGTGTAAGCATACTTGGCTCCATTTTATACAATACAGAATCGTTGGCGAATTTCTAAATTAGGCTGCATTAGAGTCTCACTGGATTTAACTTTTTGAGAATCCCCTGAATGATGTACTAATTTATTTGCAGATGGTAAATAAGGTGATGGAAATGGTAACATAGTGTGCTGGAGTGAGACCTGTGCAGTACTTGAGAGTTCTTCTGACATTGGACTTTTTAGAGATGTTGCTAATGCCGAGTGTTAGTGAAATGGGATATAATCAATCATTACTTTTAAATTTGAAGATTAAAAATCATATGTTTGTATAGTCTTCAGGTACTGACTCCATGCATGAGAGACAGAAACAGCTCATGGCTCGAGGACTTCCAAAGCAGAAGCCCATCGCAGGTGTGAAGAAGGTGATTGTTGTGGCATCTGGCAAGGGAGGTGTTGGGAAGTCAACAACAGCAGGTCAGTCCTCCCATTATTATTGTATTGTTTACTCTTCTTGAGCAATGGAGACCCCCCCTCAGCATTTAACTGTAACTGATCCACATTTTTATTTCTGCACTTCAGTGATTTAACTACTTTATTAGAATTTAAAATCGGGTGGCATTAAAAACGCACAATCTCTGCTGTTCATCATTTGCTTTTTTATTAGTGTTGGAGCTGTGGTATTTAAAGTTACTGTTCTGAAGATCTATGAGCAACTAGTCTCTGGTTTTACCTTTGTAATTTAAGGATCTAGGTTCTTTTGAGGTAGGATGTATCATAAATTTTGCTGAGTAATAAAAACAAAATAGTAAAACCTGATAAAGCATGATTGTTGTTGAGGTACAGTCAGCACAGCAACTATCAAGGGTAAAGGACATTGTCATTGACACCGACCACTGTCTTGCTAATTGAGTGTTCGAACAAATATTTATAGTTTGTGATATGAATGAACTTTTCTTTGCTGAATCCCTTACATCTAGTGTTTCAGATGCAGTTGTTACTTTGTTGGCAAATTAAAATGCAAAACAAGTATTTGTCATAAAAATGTTAGGGTATGAAACTTGACACGTTTGTTTAAAACTACTTTTTCAGTAAATGCTAGCAATAATGCAAATTTTACTGAGTAGTTTCTGTTTAAGGGGCTATGTACATTTAATTATGAATGTACCTCAGGCTCAAGTAGAAGAATGTGTCTTAATTTGTTTCAGTGTTTTTTATTACTTCCAGTTTGTTGGAACTTTCAAAGTTGGAGCACTACTGCTTGCTAGAGATGAAAAGTATTATATGCATTTTGATGCACTTTGTGATACAAACATAACGTGATGCTGACTGAAGGAAAGCATATAATTTACTTGGTTATACTCGTTTGTTTTTACTAGCATTCTTGACAGAGTACTTTGTAGGGAGTTTTTGAAGTCTGCCAACTCATTACTCTCAAAGAACATATGCTCCCAGGTATGTCTTTCTTCCCCATAACACCTCCAACGTTTGCCATCTACCTGAGGAAAAATTCTTTGCAGTCTGCTTGGGGTATAAAGGTACCTGTGCCTATGCTTTAATACAAAAAAATCCTAAGTCTTGAATTTTTGTATGTTTGAGAGCCATACATAGGTCCCCCCATTGTTTCTTTATGAATTGCTTATCTAATCTGTCTTCCCATTCTTTTCTGATCTCCTCAGATTCCTATAGTTATCATGGAATATTTTAACGTTCTACTAATTATCCCTTTTTTAACAGCAGCTTCTGTTCCACATTCAACTGAAAACTCAACCAATGCAGGTCTTTAGTTTAGGATTCCACTGTTCCTTTCTTTTTGCCTAAACTCTGCCTTCCTCATCAGGGATTAACATCAATCTTAAGCTTGCAGTCCAAATGTCATCTTGGTGTCTTCCCATTCTGTTAACTTTCCCTCTGTAATTATTTGTTCCAAATACCATGGTTTCTTTGCTAGCTTCCTCCAGTATAGTCCGGCCCATCTTGTCTATCTCTAATTGTAGTCATCCTTATCGGCAGAATCTCCTTTTTCCATTCCTATGTTGGCTTAGTTCTTGGTATACTTTATGCTGTTTTATGAGTAAAATCTGTATATCTGGTGATCTGTGTCCAAAATCCTACTCTTAGCTTAGTTTTTGAATTGCCCTCCTGCTTCGTCGTCATCCCTTTCCTGTTTGAATTGTAGCTTAATGTATGTTATATTTAAGAGCCTTTACTGTTAACTGTAAAATATCCCTTCAAATCAGGTAAACCAAAATGTCCTTGTCCTTTTGGAAGGATGAACTTGTCTCACTTGACGTTTGCCCTTTTCCCCTCCTAGATAAAATCCTTCAACACTCCCAAGTTTTATCCACAACTTCTCATTTGATAAGAATATGCCTGACCTGAGTACAAAACTGAAGAGTTTAAAAACATTTTTACTGCTTATGTCTTGCTGTCCATATCCATAGGCAACTGCTTCCAGTTTCTCACTTTTTGTATTGTCTTTTGTAGGGTCTCTTCCCACATATCCCTAGCTGCCATAATGGAATCCTTTTTAACCCATACTCCTAAATACTTGTTTTTTAACATCCCCATAAATATGAGCATTGCTGAACCAATTATTGTGTGGTTATATAGTTTATAGCTATAACCTTTGTTTTATCTTCATTAATTTTATATTGTGAAATACCCTGGAACTGTCAGAATGTTCTGCAACACTGAGATGTCCTTTTTCTGGTTTTATCTGTTAGAAAATATTATCATCTGCAGTTAAGGCCAACTTTTCTTGAATAACATACCATTTATATCCTTGAATTTGAGTCCCTTATTTTCTTTATTTGCCTTCTATTTAGAACATTGGCAAAGGGGAAAGAGGACATCCTTGTCTGATTCCTCTGTTCACATGTAACTTATCAGAGTGGAATCCTTCCACTTGCCTCTGATCCCTTATAAATCAACCATATTATTGTATCAGGAAATGCGTATGCTTCCATTGCCCTTCTTATAAAATCCAAGCTTACTCCGTTGAATGCTCTCTCTGCATCAAGGCCCACCAACAATAGTGGTATCTTCTTACATTCTGCCTCCCTGTGAATTAGCCTTGTTCTATTAATGTTAAATGTTTGCCACCTTTCAGAAAACCCCATTGCTCCATATCAGTGTTGGCAACACCTTTGCCATTTGTTTAGCCATTGTAGACATACAATTATGGTTTAGAATCTAAATGTCTAATATGAAACTGGATTGGATGGGTTTTACCATCTTTAGGTATTATAGCCACCACAGCTTTCTTCCATTTCTATGTTGGTGTTTCCCCCTCTTTTTTAAAATACTGTTAAAATAAAAAAAACGTGATCTTTTTCGCTTTCTTCCTTCCTAGCTTCCAAACTTATACAGGAATACCACCTATTTCTAGGGACTTTCCTGCATATTAGTTATACCTTAGCTACACTTGCTTGCACAGTGTACATCACCATTTTTTCCTGTCCTAGCTGTTAATAATTGAGCTTCATTTACCACTAACCATGGCATATTTAATTCTTCCATAAATATTAGCATTTGTAATTTTCTTGGTTTACATATTTCTCTGTTTTATTAGTTTTTTTCAAAAAAAAAATTCTCAAATGTCTAAGATCCCTGGCTATTTTTCTTTGTATATGTTCCCTAAGCTTGCCAACAGCTCTTTCTATTTTCTGTTGCCTGAGTCTTTGTGCTAAATGTTTTTGTGCTGTGGCTTTATAACCAAAAAAAAAAAATTGCTTCATACATATTATCC
Organism: Protopterus annectens; assembly: GCF_019279795.1. Taxonomy (NCBI): domain Eukaryota; kingdom Metazoa; phylum Chordata; order Ceratodontiformes; family Protopteridae; genus Protopterus; species Protopterus annectens. Next base: position 142,872,459 of record NC_056737.1, read on the forward strand.
GGGTAGTCTCTCATATTCTTTTTAGCACTCTGCAGTCGCACCATGTCTTGTTCTGTCAGATTCCCCTTATTCTGCAATGCTTTAACCTTTGTCAGTCCCTGTGAATAACTTGTTAACCATATCTTGCTTGTTTCTGCCCTATTTTTAAACTACACTTTTATTTTATCCCACTTTCTAGCTATATCTCATTTTTACTTTATTACCCTGCATTTTTTTGTTATTGGTATGTGATCTGAAGTAGTCATTGGATGTGTCTCAAAATGTTCAATTAAACACACATGCTCCTGTAAAATATAATTGTTGTCTAGCCTGACCCAGTTGTTTTACTTTGGGGAATAATGTGTTAAATTCTGAGTTCCTGTTACTGAAGTCACATCTTTCAAATTGAATATTTTCATAAACGTCTTCAAAAATGTATCTTTTATTTTTCCCCTTTTAGACCCTCCCAGATACATCTTTAATATTGCAAATCAAATTCCAGTCCCCACCTGTGAGTAATATTCCCTGCTGATTACTGATGATTTACTTCTCCCAGGATTTTCGTAAGCTCCATTGTAACAGTTTTAGGTGGAATATAAATGCCAGCATAATCATCCTCCCAAGCTTGTTAATACCAGAATTCTAGCACCATCTTTTTCCCTCTTCTATCACTATCGGAGCTCCAATAGCAATTAATGTTATTTTCCTTTCCCTTTGTCCTGAAATATTTATCCGATTCACATGCTCATTTCTTTTCAAATGCGTCTCCTGGAGCATAGCTGTTTGCACTCTGCATTGCTTAATACAGTTCACTATTCTTTCTTTTTTTTTTTTTTTTTTTTTTTTTTTTTTTTTGTATATACCTGTGATACCATTCATGTTCCAAGGTAATATGAAAACTGTAGCCATTATGATAAGTTATTGTTCTCTTCCTACCTGTTAGGTAGAACAGCTTTTTTGTTAAATGTGTATTTTCAGCTTGTTTGTCACATGCATGCACTAAAGTTTTTCAGGCTGATCTTTTAGGTTCATAGGTAGGTACTAGGCTATTGGCCCTAGGGCCTATATAAGCCTAGCCAAAAGTACCCTGGCTTTCGCCACCCAAAAAAATTATTTTCCTGTGCCACTGTCAAGCAGAGCCACAGAAGTGATCCCCGGGCTGAATTTCCTATCTCCCATCCAATCATCAAGATTTTTCTTGAACAGTGCTAATGAGGAGCTGTGTTTGATATAGATAGGTAGTTTGTTCCAGAGTATGGGAAGTCTCTGGGACAGGAATCTATCCCTCCAGCATGTTCTGTTTATTGTGGTGATGAGGTTTAGGTCCCTAGAGTGTGTAGCTCGTAGGGATTGGGATTTCTTTAAGTGGAGCATGTCTAAAAGCTCTGAGTTTGACTAGCTTTGTGTGTTGGGCAGAGATCGCCTCTGAGTAGGCGATATGCAATGGAGTAAAGCTACAGTTTTTTGAGACTGTCTGCATAGGGTATCTCTTTGAGGCCGGTAATCCCCTTTGTGAGGTATTTCTGTGGCCTTTCCAGTTTTTGTAGATGTCTTGTGAGGTACATACCAAAAGGGGCATTGTACTCTATAATGGGTCTAATGAGTGACAAGTAGAGGGGAACAATGACCTCTTTTTCCTGGATGAGAAACCTTTTGTGATGATTTCCTGACTACTGTGGCGATGTGGTTATCAAAGGAGAGACTACTGTCCAACTGTGTCCCAAGGTCTCTTATCACACTTTCGGTGTTAAGTAGACTACCACCTATGTGGTAGTTCATGGGTACTGAGTTTTTACCAAAAGGAATGACAATGCACTTTTTGGCATTGAGCTTGAAGCCATGGCTTTGACAACAGGCATCTGTCTCAGCAAGGCCCTTTTGTAGGATGTCCACATCTTTTGGAGTTTTGATTATGGCTCCTAGTTTGCAGTCATCTGCGAACTTCGTTAGCCAAAGACCTTCTGTGTTGGCCTGTACTTCAGAGAAGTAGATACCAAACAGGAGAGGACCCAGGACTGAACCCTGTGGTACTCCACTTGTCACCGGTCTGAAGCTGGATTTGGAGTCTGCTACTTTCACAGTGTGGGTTCCGTCAGTGAGCCAGTTGGCAACCCATCTTGTGACATAGGGATTTATACTTAGTTAATGAGTTTATCTATAATTCCAGAGTGGGGGATGGTGTCAAAAGCCTTGGCGAGATCTAGATAGGCTGTGTGAACCACCTTACCCTCATCTACAGCTTTGGTGACTATGTCAAAGAAGTCTGTCAGGTTTAGGAGACATGATCTGCCTTTTACAAACCCGAACTGGGTGGGGTCCTGAGTTTGGAGATTACCAATGTCATTGTTTATAAGTTCCATGATGATACGCTCCATAGCCTTGCAGACCAGGCTCGTTAGGCTAATGGGGCGGTAGTTTCCGGGGTCTGTGGTGGCTCCCCCTTCGTGGAGTGGGAGAACTGTCGCTGTGCGCCATTCAGTGGGCACATAGCCTGAGGTGAGGCTATGGTTGAACATGGTACTTAGGTGGGGTGCCAGTTCATTCTGTAGTTCATGTAGAACACAGCCTGGGATGTCGTCAGGTCTCATGGATGCTGTGTTTTTTACCTGTGCAGCCGTGATTACAGGAACTTTGCATTCTTCTGGTATAGAGATGGGCCCTTTAGGGGATGACAGAGGGGTAAAGTTAGCACTGAACCTATCTGCCAGGATGTTGGCAATATCTGTTGGTTCTGTATATTTAGTGCCATTGTGCTGTAACTCGGAGCAGATCTGAGTGTTGCCATTGAGATTCTTGACATAGCTGTAGAATGCTTTGTGGTTCTCTTTAGAGTCGGTGGCGATTTTGTTTTCATAACTAGCTTTGGAGGATTTTATGAGGGATCTCAGCTTCTTACTGAAGCTGACCAGGGAGTTTCTCCAATCATGGAATTTTACTCTTTTTTGCAACAGTTTCTTTCTTCTGTTGTAGAGTTTGTTTATGGCAGGGGACCACCAGATTGGCTTCCTTTTTTTGGAGGATAGCATCTTGGTTCTGTTAGGGATTGCACGATCCATGCACTCATGTAAGTGCTTATAAAGTGCATTTGTGTAGGATTCAGCAGTCATACCTCTATTGTCCGTCAGCATGGGTGTCGTGAAGTTTGCCACTTCTGTCTTAAGAAGCGTGAAGTTGGCTTTGGAGAAATTTTTTTACTGTGGTTTCCCTAATGGGGGTGGGGGTGGGGGAGGGATGTGGATGTCTAGGGTGATTAACTTATGGTCTGATCTGACCAACGAGGAATTGACCTCTGGTGTGGAGTACCGGTTGCCCATGTTGGTAATAACCAGGTCTAGGATATTGCTGCCCCTGGTGGAGGTGTGGATAAGTTGATCCATGGCATTGGAATTTATGAATTCCAGAAAACGTTAAGCACGAGTTGGTACATGATCAGTTTTCCCAGTTAATGATAGGGTAGTTGAAATCGCCCATTATTAGGGTGTTAGGTTGTACCCTAATATTTTCCAGTGTAATAAGAAATGAGGAGTGGGAATCTTGGGGCATGGTGGGGGATGTGTAGCAAGCTACAATTTGGATTGCGGTCTTGCCCAGAGTTAGTTGCACTTGGATAATCTCGGATGCATTATGCTGAGTAACTAGCCTGGAGGTGTGGATATCCTTAATGAATATGGACATGCCTCCGCCTTTATTGTTTCGGTCCAGGTTAGGTGGCCGAAAGGTGTGGTATGAATTATAGCCTGGTAATGCAGGGGTACGCTCTGGAGCCTTGAACCAGGTCTCTGTCACTGCACAGATGTCGATGTTCTCCATTTTAAGGAGTGCCTCAAGAGAGTGCATTTTGAGGTTTAGACTTCTAGCATTGAGTAGCAATACACGCAGATTCTTCTTGCCTTTACCTGTTAGGGTAGTGAATTTGTCATTTGAACCTTGCCTAAAAAAGGCACTAATAGGGGTGGCTATAGCCTTAGCCAGTATCCGGAATCCCAGTGGTGACAGGTGCAGGCCATCTCTGGCAAAGCATCGTGGCTTGTTGATCATGTCATCCCAGGCAGACAGATACTGGATCCCCTTAGAATGACACCAGAAGCTTAGCCAATTGTTTATGTCAATCATTTTTGTCCTTGGACTGTGGTATCATTCTGGGTGTTGGCAAGATGCTACTCAGGGCTAGGGTCATACCTGCCTGGGCTACAAGATCGGACAGCTCCTCCATGTCCCTTTTCATGTAGTCCAAGGAGGTACGTCTCAGGTCATTCACACCAACATGGACAATGACAGAGTCATATTTGTACTTGTGGAGTGACCTGAGTGCATGCGTTATGTAGCGGATCCTAGCACCAGACAGGCAGCTGACAGTAACTTTCTCCTTGTTTAACCTGGTGAGTGGAACATCAGTGTGCCTGACTATTGAGTCACCTGTGACTAGAGTGTTGGGTACGTTGTTATGCCTTATGGGCTGTGGTTGAGTGGCACACTGAGTTTGTGGGCTATGTGTCATTTGGGTTGTGTTGGGGGGGTGGATGTTGCTTGTGTTTCTGCTTTGGAGGTCCCTGTTGCTTGGGCAGGTTTTTCCTGAGAGCCTCCGCGAATGTAGGTGTGTGTTTTGTGTTTCTATGTGTGTGTTTTGGTGGTGTAGGTTTTGAGGGTCTATGTGCTGAGTGTGGTGTGGTGCAAGTGTTTACCTTCTCCTCTTGACTGTCTAGTCCAGTCTTGGGTGAAGAAAGCTTTGCTTCCAGTTTGGCTATATAAGTGCATCTCTCACAGGTTGTAGTGTTGGGTGGTAGGAGGAGAGGATTGTCTGTGTACATGAGGCAATTACTGCATTGCCCCAAGATGCCCAGATTCATCAGGTAGACAGGAGAAAACACCGGGGGCATACCCTTAGACATGCCTGGATAGGTGCTTATTTGTTAAGTACTAGAAACTGTTTTCCTCTAGGCAGTGAGGAAAGTTGAGTGGGAGTTGAGAATAAATTCTGAACAAGTGCTGAAACAAAAAAACTGGCTAGTTCTAAGAAACAAAATTAAGCTAGAAGGCTTCCCTCCAACACAGAAAGGCTTGGGCCCTAGAAGCCTACAAATAGTCCTGGACACAGCAAATCTATATCCAGGCTCGACTAGCCACAGGAAAGGCAGGAAATAAGCTTAGAAAAAGTGTTTTTTTTTTTTTTTTTTTTTTTTTAGTGGAAAGAGAGAAAGGAGTAGCAGAAACTAAGCTGATTGGCCTTCTACAGTTGTTTTGTCAGATCCATTTGATCCTATGTCACATCCTACAAGACTTCTGTTTTAATGAAAACACCCCCAGAATGTCCCCATAACCTATTAGTTTAATACAAATACACAAAGAGTATGTATATCTTCAAATAATGAAGTTTAACCTCCCTTAGAGGAACAATTGTCCTGCATTGGCAGCTACATTCTCAGGCTTTAATTGACCTACGTTTATGGTTTTGTGTGTGTTATACATGGTACATACAGCCTGTGCTTCTGTTTTGTGCTGTTTTTTAGTCTTATCTTTATTTCTCTCCCAGATGCAGAGAACTTGAATGCTTTCAGAAAACATTAACTTTTAGCCTTTACGTATTGCCCCTCTTAGCGGCTTATCTGCATAGAAACTTAAAAACCAGATACACAGTTGCCTTCAGTTTCAAGATTCTCATATTATACTGTGAACATTTATTTGCTAAAGGAAAAAAAATTCATTAAATTCAGTGTTCTCGTATTTACTTGCTTCCACTTAAAACTTATTGTTAAATCAAGCTAAGGGCCTTAGTCCAGTCATTCCCCTATGCATAGGTAAGAAAAAGCATCTCAACTCTACTTGTATCATGATCTGTATACTTTTACAATCCAGACCCCCATCTCAACAACCCAAGATAACAGTCTATTATCTTAAATATGCATTTGTCCAGGCTTCCTTCTAATTTACATTATAATGCCTACACTTATTAAAACTAAAGAAAGAGAGAGTATCCTTCTGATACATAAGTAACTGAAATGCTTTGTTATGTAACCTGCAGTTTATACCATGAAATGTTTCATAAAAGTACTGTTAAGAATAAAAATGGTTTTACTTGCAGTTTGACTTACACCCTGCTTTTCCCTTCCCTTTAATGTTCTTCCAAGCATTAATGATATTGCAGTAGGACAAATGCTTTGAAGTCTTCTGCAGATTAACAAAGTCAAAGTCCAACATATCCAGTTTTTCTTGTTCAACCATATTTCAAAAATGTGATTGATGCTTTGTAGTCCCATATTAATTCCTTAATTTCTGAGCTGCTTTTTTTCTTCCTGTGGATCTTCATCTCCAAACTGCAGTCTCTTGTTCAGTTCTAACATACTCCCGTAGTCAACTTCCTTTTTTATTTTTTTTACCCCCATCTCAAGCATTTTCCTTTGGAACATTGGAAAAGGTTTCACTGGCAATTTTCATTTTTAAATTGCTTTATCAGAAGAATAAGAAGCAGATACCCCTAGTCTTTGATAGCTCACATTTTATTGGCCAAACTTTTATATTTCCTCCATAGTCTGTACTGCATTAAAAAAATCATTCTGATCCTCCAGGAAAAAATATTCCGAAGATAGCTGGATACAGCAGCTTTAATCTCATACCTTCCTCTCGACATTCTCTGATGGCTAGAATAACTTGCTGGTCTTCTGCTTGGTTGTACAGTGACAATTCATTTTACAGAGACACACAGGCACACACACGCACGTTGTACTTGATAAGTATGTCAGAATTTACTTTTTCTGCTTGGTAGATTGCATCTTAACCAATACAGATCTTGGCTGCTTTCTCACGGCCAGGTTTGGAGAATACACACGATTTGTCCTTTCAGTTGACTACAGCTGTAGAATACTAATCCACTTGCTTATTTGTACTTTGATTAACTGATGGTTTGCTTTTGCCAGTTTCTCTGGTACAGCAGAAAATCTCAGGTTTTGCTTGCGTGCTTGTCCTCTGATTCTACCATTTCTGCAACTGCACTTCTTGAGCAGTCTTCTACTCAGCCAGCTTTTTTTTCTTTTTGACCTCTGATTGTTGCAGTTTTTCAACTTATCTGAATATCTGTGTAATGCTTCCACTTTTCCCAGCCCTTTGTTATTTGAGTTTATAGACACATTCAAAGTGTTTATATTTAACTCTGAGCATAATTGACTTTTATTTATTTCTTCTAGATTACTGAAAGTCACGTCTTGCATCAAAGCAACGCTTGAACTGCTTTTTGCTGATCAGCTGCAGGATTTTTCCCAGCAAGTGTTTCTCCTCATCTTTTTATGGTCATTTTTTTTTCAGGTTGTCTAAATTTCTTCTTTGTTGGCATCCAGACAGTGCACTTATTGACAGTAACAGAAATTTACACGAAATACAATTAACTTGCTTGCTCTTCTGAGTTTGTTTTTATACTGGGAGAGCTGAAATTAAGCTGTTACTCAGCGTGCAACCATCTTGGAAGTTCATCCATTCTCCAACTACCTTGATGATTTATCCTGATTTAATTTTCTGACTGGGGCACTTCTTTTTTGTAATATCCCATATTAATACCAGAGATTAACAAAATATATGTTTAAGTCTGACAGTGTTGAACATAAGAAGTCTTAACACTGAACCCTGTGAAGTCTACTTGGTACCAGCCTTTCTTTATGCAGGGCTCTGTTATGGGTGAAATTTACTCTCTCTCATAACCAGTGCTCTGCTGATTTTTCAGCATTTTCTGTCCCATTTCATTTCATTTTGCCTAATAGTGTTTTGTGAGGAAGGAAATATAAAAAAAGTTTTGCTAAAATTTAAATATACTACAGCCACTGTGTCAACTCTTAGGAGTTTTATGATATACAAAAGAGAGGAGTATTAAATTTGCTTGATATTATCTTTACGTATTGAAACAATTATTGACTCATCTGTTAAAACTTTCCTTCATCTTTCCAGTTTATAACTTGTGATAACTTGAATCTTTCCCTCATACAACGAAATTCTTACAACCACTAAAGCATAATTGCTTTGGGATGATCTAAGGATTTTGGACCAGACAGAGACTGTTCATTACGGATTGCTTAATGCTGGATTTTGCTTGTCAGTCTTGGGAGGAGTTTGACCAGCTATAAAAACTGGAGACCTCGCCTTCTCTCTGTGCTACGTTTGTATTTCAGATATCCAGAACCTCTGTGCTTATGTTCAGAATTACAGCTTATGCTAATTCATCTCTCTTTGCCTTCCTAAATAGGTAGCATGTCTTTCCAACCTTAGGATAATCTGTTTTAACACACACTTACTAATTGGGAATTCTGGTTTTATGACATTTGCAGCCCCAATGTGCAAGTCCATGGCCACAGAATCTATGATTTAAGGGCAATCTCTGAAGGATGTTTCTTTAAGCTCTCTATTGCATTTTAGGAAAAATACTTCAAAAACAAACCAGAACAGAAAAAACAAAAGGAGATGATTGTAACCAGTCCACTGGATCTGTAAACTTTACGTTAAGTGCTTTCATCCCTAAGTAGCTTGGACTTCATCAGAACAAAATCACAGTCTAATCATCCAGAATACACGCACACAGACACTTGCACATCTGCCCCACCTCCCAGTAGAACAGTTAACAATAATTAAACAATTATATGAATTAATCATATAATTGTTTAATCATATAATTAAACAATTATATGATTAATTCAATTCAAATTTTTGCATTTTAGGCTGTTGTTTCTTGTTCTAAAGTATTTTGTCAGTCTTGTAATGAGAAGCTGTTTAATGTTTACAAAAATAAAATTCCTTTATAAAAACTACTGCACCACCAAACCTTGCTTTGGTTTGGGTCTTGCTGGTTGGTTGGGTTGGGTCGTGCTGGTGGGTTGGATTGGTTTGGATCGGGTTGGGTTTGTTTTGTTTGTTAGTATCTGGTTGGTCGACTTGCATAGCCCACCTGTCTATGCAAGACCCACAGTTTACACTGGAGAAATATGATGAAATATAAAGATTTCTTAAAGTAAGGAGTTAATAAAGGCAACAGTGGTTGTGTGAGAAGGGAAGAAAGTGGGGTGGTATAGAAAAAAGAGATTGAGAGTACAGTGTAGATGTATAGAAAAGGGGGATGGGCAGATGGCAGAGGGGTGTGAAGGGGGGATGGGCAGATGGCAGAGGGGTGTGAAGGGAAGTGTTATGGTAAGTTTGCTTAGTCTGGAGAGCAGTTACAGGAGGAGTGGCAGGATCTGTCTTGAGATAGATACATGTATAGATAAACACAAGTATATGTGTCTGTCTTCAGTATACGTAGATAGATGTGTGTGTGCATGTGTTTGTCATATTGAGTTTTTGGAAACTCCAAAATTCGTATAGGTTCATAGGTGAATATTAGGCTAATGGCACAAGAGCCTTTGCAATCCTAGCCAATAATACCCAGGATTTTACAATATTTTAATTCCCCGGATGTGGGATGGGGTAGTGTCAGGGTAAATGGTCTTTGGGTGTTGGAGCCCTGAGTCATTTTACAGACCACCTCTGTCCATAAGGGGCATGGTTAGTACCTAGGAGTGAATTTATGGTTCCCCATCCATGTATCCAAATTCTTTTTGAAGTGAGTGAGGAATGGACTTGCTTTGGCCAAGATGGGAAGTTCCTTGCTCTGTTCCAGAGATATTGACCAAATTATGCAAATAAACTTCTTTGCATATATGAGACATGCACAAAGCCTTATATTTCTGCAAAAGTAATACACGCAGAACATGGGCTCTGTTTATACGGGCTGATGTCAGCTTCAAAATGATATTTTACCCATCATGCTATCATAATTTACGGAGTGTATTATTTTAGAGTTGCTGACATAAAATTTTAAAAGTCGTAATGTTCGTATCTGATTATCATATCTTATAGGTTCATAGGTCATTACTAGGTTAACTACCACAAGGGCCCTTACAAGCCCAGCTGCTCCCCCTAGGTACTAAGGGTCCCCGAGTATCATGTGAGTTTGTATGGTTGTGGGAGTATGTTAGTAGGGAGGTAGCTAAGGATTTGTAGGAGGGTTTTAAGATAAAAACTTTTCTCCTTGAAAGCCTCTGCCCATAACTGACGTGGGGACCAGACTGAAGGTATATATTTTTTTTTACATGGATCTTCAGCCTAATCCCATAGTGTGAATATTTTTTTGGGATCCTTTGGGACATGTATCTGTTTGTGCAGCCCATTTTGTTTGTCACAAGAGAAGTTAGATCCATGAAGCTAGTGTTTTTCAGGCTGTTTTCCGCACGTGCAATAGATCCATCAAACCTCTGGAAGCCAGGTATTCATGCCCTGAAGTGTCGTGGTGAGTTAGCTTTGTCAGCTTTCCAATTGTTTTAAGTGTCTGGTTAGATAATTGCTAAACGGGACATTGTATTTAATGATAGTTCTGATAAGCACCAAGTAGAATGGCACTGTAACTTCCAAGGACCTGGATGACATACCCTTACTTGCAAGTTAGGTGACGTAGAATGATTCTGTTATGTAGGCTACATGTTGATCAAAAGCCAGGTTGCTGTTATGTTCCCAGATCCCTTACTACTGTGCCGACTGGGTGCTTTATCAATGTAGTAATTTAATTGGGTTCGACAGTTTTCTCTAGGAACATTATATTGCATTTTTAACATTGAGTTTTAGGCTATGGCTTTGGTGCTAAACATTTGTCTGTGTTAAAAACTCTTGTAATATGTTTATGTCTTAGGGGAATTTATAATGGCTCCCAATTTACAGTTCTCTGCAAACTTGGTGAGCCGCAAACCTTGAATGTTTGCCTTCTTCCTACTTCCGAGAGGTAAATGGCAAATAGGAGTGGGCCCAGCACGGAACCCTGAGGTACTCCACTGCTGACGAGCCTCTTGGTCAATCTAGATTTCTAGAGTCCTGTCTGGCAGGTAGCAGGCAATCCAGCAAGATATGCAGGGATTAATAGCTTGTTCGGAGAGCTTGAGAAAGATTCCTGACTGGGATACGTTATTAGTTGCCTTGGCCAGGTAAATATTAGTAGTATGAAAAGAAAACAACAAAAACCACTGAGAAACACATAAAGCTTAGTAATCACGCAGTTTATTCTGTTGCTAGTTAAAACTTTCTCCTACACAAGGCTTCTTAAGGCAATCTATTTACACAGTGATAGTAATCCTTTAAATACCATCAGTTATAGTCACATGATCAGTATACCAAGTCACATGATGAAACAAATCGGATGATAAATAGGTCACATGGTAAAGGTAAAAATGCATATAAAAGTTAGAATTGAATAAATGTGTGTGCATATAATTTATATACACATGCATACATGTATAGCCCTACACATGTATGTATGTATGTATGTGTATATATATATATATATATATATATATATATATATATATATATATATATATATATATATGTATAGATGTGTGTGTGTGTGTGTGTGTGACTGGTGTGTGTGTGTGTGTGTGTGTGTGTGTGTGTGTGACTGGTGGTGTGTGTGTGTGTGTGTGTGTGTGACTGGTGGTGTGTGTGTGTGTGTGTGTGTGACTGGTGTGTGTGTGTGTGTGTGACTGGTGTGTGTGTGTGTGTGTGTGTGTGTGACTGTGTGTGTGTGTGTGTGTGTGACTGGTGTGTGTGTGTGTGTGACTGGTGTGTGTGTGTGTGTGTGTGACTGGTGTGTGTGTGTGTGTGACTGGTGTGTGTGTGTGTGACTGGTGGTGTGTGTGTGTGTGTGTGACTGGTGGTGTGTGTGTGTGTGTGTGACTGGTGGTGTGTGTGTGTGTGTGTGTGTGTGTGACTGGTGGTGTGTGTGTGTGTGTGTGACTGGTGGTGTGTGTGTGTGTGTGTGTGACTGGTGGTGTGTGTGTGT
>NC_056737.1:142946880-143029380 GCF_019279795.1 Protopterus annectens
TGTGTGTGTTAGTTGTTTGATTTGCCTTACTCGATATGCTATAAATTCTTGCCGGCCTTAATACTAATTATTTTATTCATTCCTGCATCTTTTCTTTTGAAAGATGGAAATGTTTTTCAGAGAAGATTGTCTCTAACCGGACAAGAGCAAATTAAACTTTCTACTCAAAAGACTTGGTGAGACAATGGGCACCATTTTCCTTTTTGGCCTTCTAGGAAGACGGACCTATCCATTCCAAGATGTTGTTTGTTTATTTTATCCTATTTATATGAAACTTTAGCAGAAAAAAAGATAACAGCTAAGACCAGAATCAAGTCTAGTTGTCAGACATGTTCAGATTTCATTCTGGTCTAAACTCTGCTCTGTTTCTCTTGCCTCTGTAAATCTCTGTGTAGTCTTACATGGTACTTTCCAACCTAGGCCACCTGTCTGTGATCCTACCCTTTATTGAGCTATGTACTTTATTTTATTTCAAATTATCTATGTGGGTATATCACTGACCAAACATTGACCAATTACAGGCTCAGCCAGTATTGCATTGTAATGTAACAAAATAGTGTACAGTCTGGGAGTTGGCATAGAGGGTTAAGGCTGTGAGTTGTAGTTCTGTGGGCACAGTGTTCAATTCCCTTTGCTCTCATTTGCCTTCCTTGTGTCTTTGAGCATGGCCGTTAACCAAATTGTTCTTGGGGCAACTGGGAATTTCAACTAGTTTTCTCAATGGTCCCATTTTCCACACCTCTTAACTTTCCAGTGAACCTTAAGTGTACAAATGACAGTGGTTTAAGTTTGAGTAAGCACAGAAAATCTGACAAACTGTGTTTAGATATGTGACTGTTCATATATTTGCTTTGTTAGACTAAGTGTAATAGAAAAGGTAGAATAGACTTTAAGTAGGAGAAGTAGAAGTGATTGAGATGTGCATTGTTGCTTTGATAGTAAAGCTAATGGAGACCAGTGAGAAGAAAGAGGGGACTAGGTTATGTATGTAGTTTAGAGTAATGGTGGTGGTTAAGATGAATCCGTTTAGGATGAGCGACTTAATCAGGTGGGTCAGATCTGTAGAGATAAAGACAGTACAATTTGCAGATGCTTAGTTTATGTGGCATGTCCATTTATATAGACAGTTGCATTTTAACTATTTTGGTAAGTATGTAGACTGAGGATGGGAAAAGTTTGTGTGATCAGTTAAATCTGGAGGAATCCCATGTTTGAACATCTTTATTCTTGCTGATTCTAGAGACCTTAAGTAGGCATCACTTCTGCCAAATGGAGTTTGGAGTTGCAGGCACTTTTGTTAAGTTTCCTTACTTCCTGTTCAACAGAGAAAGGTTGGGGTGTTCAAAATTTCTCTGTTGTATTCTGTTGCCCTTGCCCAAGGGAATCTCAGTAGGGGATAAGTATTGGTCAGTAAATATGCACGTCCTTTTGTCATGAGTATGTTAAGCGAAATGAATATAGCTTCATGTAGGAATGTGTGCAAATTGCTTATATTTTTTGTGGATAGATCTAAAGCTTTTTGCATGGATGACCAGTTGTTTGCATTCTTTGTTGCATCTAAATTTGTTAAGCTCACCATTTTCAGATGTTTAGCCAGTTGTATTGAATTCTGTCTTGCTATCTATAGAAGGCCTCTGCCTCAAACTCCCTGAGCAGGAGATGGAGGTGTAGCAGCTGCTCACCTCCCCTTAATACCACTATTTAGAACTTCAGCACAGTTGAAGCCTGGTCTCCCCAAACACACTTGCACAGCACAATAAGATAGACATTTTTTTTCTTGTCCAAATGTTTTCTTCTGAAGCTACACTCGTGTTGAGGTATAGTTCTCTGATTGTGGTACTCTAGGATTAGCTAAGCAGAGTGTTCTAGAGGTTACCAGAGCTGAACCTTTTCTTGCCATATAGAAAAAAAATACAGTAACACTAGATGTTTGGACTTGTCAGATATAAATGTCATTTCCATACCATAACAATAGAAATACAAGAAAAAAAGTCCATCTGTAACTTATTAACCTGCATCCCTCAAGTTGCATCTTGTTTGGCGTTGTCTTCTTTCTTTGCCCTTTTCTTCTTTGAGCACAGCACTGTAACGTAATCAGCTGAGAAAATGTGAGGCATGTTGGGAAGGGAGAAAATTAATGGCACCCAAGTGACATTTTATCTGTTTAAAGATGGTGTGGAGACTACTGAAGGATTGATGTTATGGTAAGTATGCAACTTTCATTTGAATGCAGTACTCTTCAAAGTGGTAAACATTAAAGGTATCGTTCTACAGGTATTTTGTTTTTCCTAGATCCTGGCACTTCATGATTTTCTTTTAATTGTGGATTCCGAGGCTTGAAAAAGAGAGCACATTTTTAATAGAAAAACAGAATAAAAGCATCCAGAGCAAAGTGAGAGATTTAAATTGCATGTATCAACTGCATTAGAGTTTTCTGTTTTTCTAAAATTTACATTTTTTTCTGCTTTCAGTGAATTTGGCACTTGCTTTGTCAGTAAATGATACGGTAGGTATATTTTCAGTTTTTAATTTGTATGCATTTCAGTGTTATAACTGAGTTTTGAATTGTGTAAATAAAGATTTTTCTTATTTCATTATGCATTCAAAGTACAGAGTTTATTGTAGTAGCATGTTGAATAAAAATAATGCCTGCTGACTTGGGATGTCTTCATAGAACCACTCAGACCTGTGCAAAGTTGGTGTCTTGTTTTAGTGATACCTGACACACTGGTTTTATTACACATATTATGACATTTGGCTTTTGGCAGTGATCTTTATTCAACCACTGTTCTCGCCTCACATATGACACGCCACACACTGTTCTCCCCTCCAACTTTAACAGTTGCTCTCATGACACCTTTATGTGGACTGACAGTAGGTGAAAAGACACACTCTCGTGTGTGTGTGTGTGTGTGTGTGTGTGTGTGTGTGTGTGTGTGTGTGTGTGTTTTTGAATCTGCTCCCCTAGACATGAGAAATGAGCAAAATTTTTAGGCTTACAGCCAGATTCTTGGGGTCACTCGAGTTCATATCTCATTTGCAGGGTCATAACTGCGTAAGTGGTCAGGTGCTCCTGTGACTGATGCTTGACATGATTGAGAGAGATCCTGTTGCTCTTAATTGTCTTCTTAGTAGGGGCTCATCAAGTGTCAAAGACTCCTGGGGAAAGAGTGAGGCAGGTTTTATACTGTTTGTCAGTGATTACAGTTTCTCATAGGTGTAGCAGCCTCAGAGTGAAAGTAATTGTTTTAGGAGGATGTGGAGGCCCAGAAAAACTGTTATGTGGTGTTACAGTTGACAATGGCGCAAGCTCACATGCATGTGTTGTTTGTGTGTGTGTGTGTGTGTGTGTGTGTGTGTGTGTGTGTGTGTGTGTGTGTGTGTGTGTGTGTGTGTGTGTGTGTGTGTGTGTGTACTCATGCTCATACAGTATGTGTCTGTCTTGCTGAGGTTTTTGAAGGTGGGTAGGATGACTCCAAGAGATGCAGTGGAGCCAAGTTACAGTAAAATCTATTGGCTTAATGGTTAAGATCATTTCCGCCCAGACTCAGGTACAGGATTTTGATTCTCACTTTTTGTGGAGCATGGTTAGACTTCAAACCCAGAGGGCCTTTTTTATCTAGTAATCACTTATGCACTAATGGAAAATTGTGTAATATCTTACAACTGTTGAGTATAAATTCTTGAGGAGTATAAATTCTTCAAAGCGAGTAGATAATAATTTCCATAACTGTGTTTAAAAAGTATAACTCTGACTCTTCGTAAGTGAAGTATATTATCACTGTATATGCTGTAATCAAGGTACTAAGAGCTTAAGCTTTTTTCCTCCCTTGTTAAAGAAGCTAATAATATCCTGTGCATTAAAGTTGCTTTCTGCTTTGTCTAAATGTCTTGCAGGTGCCATAATCTATGTAAATGCCATATGTTGTGTATTGGTACCTCACTTGTTTTTCTTTGTGTCTCTGGCTTGAATTGTGCATGAAGAAGGTTACTTGCCTGCCATCAAAAGAATTTAGTCATGGGAATCTTTGGACTGTTGCATATTTTCCTCTCTTGGTGAAAATCTGTGTGCTTAGGTTAGCGATGGCTGGTTGTAAAACTGTGCAAGGATGCATACTAGCATGGAAAATATTTTTATGTGGGAATGTTAGACCAGCTGATGAATATTCATGTTTGACAAATTTTGTGTGTGTGTGTGTGTGTGTGTGTGTGTGTGTGTGTGTGTGTGTGTGTGTGTGTGTGTGTGTGTGTGTGTGTATATGACAACAGATGAGTAAAGCTTGTTTGTGTGATTGAATGTTTGGGTGTGTACGTGCACCCAGTCTTGCACTAAAGAAAAAAAATATTAAAAAGTTTGACATTTACTAGAAGGCTAACCTGTTTCACACAGTATTTCTCCCCCACCATACAGTATCAAGTAATATACCATGAAAAACAGCGAAATACAAATTAAGTTTTTGCAATCCTTTAGCTGTGCAAACAGTCTGCCCTAGAGAGCCACACTACCCTGTCTATAATTTTGCTACTGCTGGAGATGTATACTACCAATCTGTGCTGACACAAATGTACTACCAGACTGCACAGCATACTGTATACTAGTTGGTGTTTCAGTAACCTGACTTGAGGGTACATTTATACCCCTCCCCATTCTCTCTATCCAATCATCAACCTTCTCATCCCCCCCTTCCTCAGTCTTTAACTGCCACCTCCAGCTCACACATGACATTTCACACACAATCTTCTCCCATCCCACTGTAGCACTCATTCCTATAAACATAGAAAGCAACGGTCCATTCATACAGGTAAATATTTCCCCATCACTGCTGACATGCAAAAACATCAGATGCACCTGCATACAGCTTTCAAGACCGTCTTCCACCCTAACATCTCCCTACTCGCAAATATCAACTCCTAAGCTTTCACTTTCAAAAAGTATGACACTCAACCAACCCAGTCAGTCCTCTGTGTTCTGTTCAGTAGCTCTTCCTCTCCTATTCCTCACTCATGCCCCCTGTCTTGTCTGTCAACCCCCTCATCTTCCACCTCACAAACTTTATCTACCAGCTCCCACTAGAAATTCATTGGATTATTTTCAGCCCTATTCCCTCTCAAATCTATACATCTGTCTGAGGTTTATGCATGGCTTGTCTCCATAGTGCCTTTTTAGGCAATGCCAAACTGAATGTACTTCCGACATGGCAAATCAAAACCAAGAAAATCTAAAGGTATTATTGATGAAGGCTAGAAGCTGTCTTTTACCCTAGATAATGCTGATGTCTGTGTGGTCACTGAGACATGGTTTAAAGCCATAGAGAGCCCACCAACAGTGCAAGGTTATAATGCCTTCCACACATTTAGGCCAGCTACTTCACAGGCAGGGACTAAAGGTGGAGGCGTTTCTATTTACTTCAAAAATATGCTTCAAGGCTGGTCAAACAAGACAATGCACTTGAGCTGATCCATGTTCAAATCACCATAGGTAAAATCCAATGCCGCTTCCTTGCAAGCTACAGGTTCCCCTCTACGTCCCAGGAATCCCATTCCATGCATTTAAACTTATTAGAAACATGAATGTTGTTAGTGCACATACTCCGCAAGTTGGGTGTGCGATGGATAGAGTGAGTTGGATGAAGTGGTGGTGACCCAAGGGTGAGTGTGAGGTGATAGGAGCAGATTTCAATGGGCATGTTGGTGAAGGGAACAGAGGGGATGAGGAAGTGATGGGGTAGGTATGGTGTTAAGGAAAGGAATACAGAAGGTCAGATGGTAGTGGATTTTGCAAAAAGGATGGACATGGCTGTGGTGAATACGTATTTTAACAAGAGGAACATAGGGTGACATACAAGAGTGGAGGGAGATGCACACAGGTGGATTATATCCTATGCAGGAGGGCCAGTTTGAAGGAGATTGGATGCTGTAAAGTGGTGACAGGGGAAAGTGTAGTTAGGCAGCATAGAATGGTGGTCTGTAAAATGACGTTGGTGATCAAGAAGAAGAGGAGGAGTGTGAGGGCAGCACCAAGGATCAAATGGTGGAAACTGAAAAAGGGCGATTGTGAGGTGGAGTTCAGAGAAGAGTTAAGACAGGCACTGGGTGGCAGTGAAGAGTTACCGAACAGCTTGGTAACTACAGCAGAGCTAGTAAGGGCGACTGCTAGAAAGGTGCTTGGTGTGACATCTGGACAGAGGAAGGAGGACCAGGAGACCTGGTGGTGGAATGAGGAAGTACAGCAGAGTATACAGAGAAAGAGGTTGGCGAAGAATGGGATTGTCAGAGATGAAGAAAGTAGACAGAAGTATAAGGAGATGAGGTGCATGGCAAAGAGAGTGGTGGCGAAGGCTAAGGATAAGGCGTATGAAGAGTTGTATGAAAGGATGGACACTAAGGAAGGAGAAAAGGACCTGTATCGATTGGCTAAACAGAGGGACCGAGGTAGGAAAGATGTGCAGCAGGTAAGGGTGATAAAGGATAATGAGGGAAACGTACTCACAAGCGAGGAGAGTATGTTGAACAGATGAAGAAAGTACTTTGAGGGGCTGATAAGAGAGAGAAGATTAGATGATGTGGGGATAGTGAATCAGGAAGTGCAATGGATTAACAAGGAGTAAGTAAGGATAGCTATGAAGAGGATGAAGACTGGAAAGGCTGTTGGTCCAGATGACATACCTGTGGAAGCTTGGAGGTGTTTAGGAGAAATGGCAGTGGAATTTTTAACCATATTGTTTAATGAAATCTTGTAAAGTGAGAGGATGCCTGAGTAGTGGAGAAAGTGTTTTGGTACCAATTTTTAAGTATAAGGGTGATGTGCAGAGCTGTAGTAAATACAGAGGGATAAAACTGATCAGTCACTGCATGAAATTATGGGAAAGAGTAGTAGAAGCAAGGTTAAGAATGGAGGTGATGATTAGTGATCAGCAGTATGGTTTCATGCCAGGAAAGAGCACTACAGATGCGATGTTTGCTCTGAGAGTGTTGCTGGAGAAGTACAGAGAAGGTCAGAAGGAGTTGTATTGTGTCTTTGTGGACTTAGAGAAAGTATATAACAGGGTGCCTAGAGAGGAGGTGTGGTATTGTATGAAGAAATTGGGAGTGGCAGAGAAGTATGCAAGAGTGGTACAGGATATGTACAAGGGTAGTATGACAGCGGTGAGTTCTGCAGTGGGAGTGACAGATGCATTTAAAGTGGAGGTGGGATTACATCAAGGATCAGCTCTGAGCCCTTTCTTGCATTGGTGATGGACAGGTTGACAAGACGAAATCAGACAGGAGTCCCCTTGGACTATGATGTTTGCAGATGACGTGATATGTAGTGAGAGTAGGGAACAGGTTGAGACCCTGGAGAGGTGGGGATATGCTCTAGAGAGGAGAGGAATGAAGGTCAGCAGGACTATGAAAGAATATGTGTGTGTGAATGCTCTAGAGAGGAGAGGAAGGAAGGTCAGCAGGACTAAGACAGAATGTGTGTGTGAATGAGAGGGAGGATAGAGAAATGGTGAGGATGCAGGCAGTAGAGTTGGCAAAGGTGGATGAGTTTAAATACTCGGGATCAACAGTTCAGAGTAATGGCGAGTGTGGAAGAGAGGTGAAGGAGCGTACAGGCAGGGTGGAGTGGGTGGAGAGGAGTGTCAGAGTGAGTTGTGACAGACTAGTACCAGTAAGAGTGAAAGGGAAGGAATACAAGAGGGTAGTGGGACCAGCTATGTTGTATGGGTTGGAGACAGTGGCATTGACAAAAAGGCAGGAGTCAGAGCTGGATGTGGCAGAGTTAAAGATGTTAAGATTTGCACTGGGTGTGACTAGGGTAGACAGGATAAGGAATAAGTCTATTAGAGGGTCAGCCCAGGTTGGGCGGTTTGGAGACAAAGCCAGAGAGGCGAGATTGCATTGGTTTGGACATGTGCTGAGGCGGGATGCTGGGTATATTGGGAAAAGGATGCTAAGGATGAAGCTGCCAGGTAAGAGGAAAAGAGGAAAGTTTATGGATGTGGTGAGAGAGGACATACAGCTCATTGGTGTGACAGAGCAAGATGCAGAGGACAGGAAGAAATGGAAACAGATGATTTGTTGTGGCGACCCCTAATGGGAACAGCTGAAAGAAAAAGAAGAAACCCTAACCATCCAGCCCAGTACCATATTCATGGGTGACTTTAATTACCCCACTATTAACTGGGAATCCTGTACAACACCAAATGTACATGCACAGAGATGCCTGAATTTTTTTAAACACAAACGCCTAGACCAGATAGTCAATACACCGACCAGTGGTGCAACCATACTGGATCTGGTCCTCACTAATATGAGAGACTGCTGCACAGCCCCTACTGTAATGCATTCCCTGGTAAAGTCAGACCACAAAATGGTCTCCTTTGAAGTAAAAATAAATCCTGGACCCCAGCTAAACATGGAATATTCAGGATCTATACTAAGGCTAACGTCCTGCCATTAAGTGAGAAACTGGCAACATTTCAAGCCCCCATAACCCCTGAGAACACTTCTGCTTATGCAGAACTGTTCACAGAAACCCTGTACAAGCATGTTAATAGCTGCATAGAGCAGCTGTACCCACCAGGAAGAATAACAGAAGTAACCCACAAAAAAAACAATCCAACTTGGTGGAATCAATCTGCTATATAACAGGAGGAAGAAAATCGTAGGAAAAGTTAGGAAATGCAGCACCCAGCAAGATAAAAGCACTCTCATCAAACTGAATGAACAACTCAGAGGACAAATAGTCTACCAAAGACAAATCTGAGGTAAGTTTGGCCTCGTAGGCCAAGCGCAACCACAACGCATTCTTTAGCTATGTCCACCACCTGAAAGGCAATACACAATTGTGTGCAAAGTTCATTGTAAATGGAGCCACCTATACTGAGCCAGAAGATATAGCAAACTTTCTGGCTGATAAATTCAGCTACAACTTTACCCCTCTCTCCCCCTCAACCTTACCTCAGGAAATGTTATCAAGTATAACTCCCCCTACTATCACTAGGGAACAGGTCCTTAATGGTCTCTCCAAGACTAAGAACGCTGCATCAGTGGACACAGACACTATCCCAGGATGCCTTCTAAATAGCATGAAACATGACCTATCAGGGCCTCTGGAATTCCTATTTAACTGTAGCCTCCAAACAGGCTTCGTGCCTCATGAGTGGAGAAAGGGAGCAATCCTCTCTCTGCCATCTACAGACTCTGGATACTACAGACCCATAAGTCTCACTAATCTTGTATGTAAAGTCATGGAAAGCATTATCATGGAGAATAATCAGCACTGATATAGTAAACCTCCAGACACTTGACCCAACCCTGTTTGGTTTCATCAAGGGCAGATCATGCCTACTCAGTCTGGTGGACTTCTTCGAGAAGATCACCAAAGCAATAGATGAGGATAAAGTCATTCACACTGCTTACCTTGACCTGGCCAAGGCATTTGACACAATACCCCCTCATGTATTGATGGCAAACTCAGGAGGTTAGGTTCAAACCCGTATGTCACCTGGTGGATAGCCAGCTGGCTCACAGACTGGACCCAGGAAGTTAGAATTAGGGAGTCCACCTCTACAAAGAGGCCAGTCACTAGTGGAGTCCCTTGGAGATCAGTCCTTGGACTGCTCCTTTTTTGCATTTACTTCTCAGATGTCAAGGCCAATGTCAGTGGTCTCTGGCTGACTAAATTTGCAGGTGATTGCAAATTACGAGCGGTCATTGAATCTCACACCTGACACAAATGTTCTCCAGGAGGGGCTGACAGACAGCTGTTGTCTGAGTCATGAAGTAAAACTAAATGCCAAGAAATGCATCCCTGGTAACTATCTTATTGACACACCCCATAGAGTTGACCCAGTAGTCGGGGACTTAGGGACATGCACAGTAATCTAGCCTTTGTTCATCACTCATATGCAGTGGTGTGGAAATCATTCTGTGTTGCACAGCTTATAAACAAAGGTATGGCATCTAAGTTCAAGGAAGTAATTGTTCCACTGTAATCAGCAGTCATCAGACCTATCATTGAGTACAATGACCCTTCGGTATGTACCTAACCAAGCATATACAACATTTGGAACGTCCGCAGAAGTTCCTCACTAAAAGAATACAGGGCGTAAGTAACATGTCCTATGCAGACCACCTCAAGGTCCTATCACTGTATTCTGTCTCCTACAGGCTTTTGAGGGGAGATCTATGATTGGCATACAGGGCATTGTCAAACCCCACTCTGATGAACCTCCTGCATATCCACAAAACAGCACCAGAATTAACCATTCTAAACTTAGCCTGTGACATAAATAGGACCTGCTGGAGAGATAGATGGGGGTAGTCTCTGGGATACATACCTAAGGGACAGGCTCCCCATCCGTGTGAAGCAGAGTTCCTCTCTAACCCAATTTAAGTGCAACTTGGACAATTGGATGGGAAACCAGAAATTCATCCCTGGTTTGGTGCCCATGTCTTTAATGGACAAGGGGTAACCTGTAAATGGCTCATCTCCCAAGCCCATGCTTACACTTATCAAGGGTATCAAAACTTGTCAGAGATTTGGGATGCATGGCTAGGCTTGAAAAGGCCCTTGTGGTCATTAGCCTAGATAACACCTATGAAATTATGTTTAGCGTGTGCTGGTAAGGTTTATATTTATATTGTCAAAAAGTAATCCAGCGCAAAGAAAAGGTAAAAATTAAATAAAGGCTTTATTGTGGCAAACTCCATGTGAATTAGCAAACCGGTTTCGGCTGAAGATTCAAGCCTTCCTCAGTGCAACAAAGTATTGCATTAGAGCACACCCTAGTGTCTGCTTTTATATCAGTATATTTAAAGATATACATCTACAATAAATGTATTTAACAGAACAATCAAGTCAGAATCTAGCTTAAATCATTAAGGCCAGGTCTGAATAAAGCCCCTAGCCTAATAATCCTGGAAGATTCCTTGTTATTTAATATTTCATGCCAGCCTGCTTTGGAAGTTCTGTGCATTTGAATTTTATCAATAATAGTGAAATTAAATTTGGCAGTTTTGTGTATGGTAGTATGTTTATAGAGGGCGTTGGAAATCTTTTTGTTTCTAATCTCACTTAAATGCTGACTTATTCGGTGTCTAAATGGTCTTGACATTTGTCCAACATAAAAAGAAGAGCAGGTACAGGTGGCTAAATAAATTAGCCAGTCACTGCTGCAATTCCCAAAAACTCTGATCTGATAAACTTTAGAAGTATTACAGCTTGTGAATTCTTTGGTTTTAAAAATATGTGAACATGCACTGCAGTGGCCACAAGGGACACAGCCTACTAATGTATCACCAAATAATGTTTTCTGCATAGTTAGTGGTGGATTGTAACGTTTATAATGAGTGAAGTATGAATTAATAGTTCTGCCTCTGCGGTAAGAAAAAAAGCCATCTATCTTGAAGTTCCCCATTCAGATGTTCATGTGCACATAAAATGTCCCAGTGATTGTTAATAATATTTCTGAACCTTGGAGTATTACTACCAAATGTTGTCACTAGTCTAACTGGTTGAGATTCCTGTGTATTGTGTTGAATGGTTCTATTTTGATATTCCAAAAGTTGGGATCTCTCAGTTTGGTTTACCTGTGTTAAAGTTTGGGAAATAAGATGTTTATTGTAGCCTCTAGTTGCCAGCCTATTTGTTAGATCTTGTTGACATTCATGGTGACTTTGTTGAGAAGAGCATATGCGTTTAATGCATAAATATTGGGACTTGGGGATGATGTTGATGATGTGGCGGGGATGATGACTGGAGGCATGAAGTAAAGTGTTATATTTTGGAAATTTTCTATGTACCCGAGTTTCCAAAGTATGATCTGCTTGTCGAGTAACCATTACATCCAAAAAGATAATTTCTTGATATTCAATGTTTAATGTAAACTGAATATCCCATCTGTTATTGTTGAGATAATTCACAAATTCATGTACATATGTTACATCACCCAGCCACACCATCCAACAATCATCCAGATAACGTCTCCAAATGTCCAACTCATCTAAAAAGGAGTTATTATTTGCTGTCATAAATTAGCTGCTCTTCAAAAAAACCCATAAAAAGGTCAGCATAAATGGGAGCAAAGGATGCTCCCATAGCTGTACCTCTGACCTGCCAATATGATTTGCCATAAAAATAGAAAACATTTTAGTTAGGGTAAGTAAAAAATTATTGAAACCAGGAGTATATAGTTTAGATTTCTCTAGCCAGTATTAAATGGCCTGTAGTCCAGCCCCATGTGGTATACTAGTGTAAAGGGAGGTGACATCCAGTGTGCATAGATACCAGTTAGATTCCAATTGTGTATCCTGAATGATATTCAAGAATTCAGTGGTGTCTTTTAATCTAGACCTAACCATAGACAATAAGGGTTGCAGATATTGAGTCAGGAAGGCAGATAAAGGTTCAGTTAAAGTTTTATATTTAATCTCTAAAAACCTCTCATCAAAATCTAACCTAAATTGTTTGACCTATGCTGTATATAATCTTCAAGCCTTAAAACTTAGTGGGGATATCCACTCAACTCCACCCCCCCCCCCAGGCAAGCCCCAACTCTCTTATACAACACTTTTTCCAAGCTTCCCTTCACTACTGTCTGTCCCCATTAACACATACTTCAGGTATCTTGTTATAAAGGATAAATTGTGCATGGCTTGTCCAATACTCACCTGACATTATGGTACTAATTTGAGACTTGGCTGAAAAATGAAATTAGTGACTAGTTACTCCCTATGGCGTATAACATTTATAGAGCTGACAGAATGCATAAGAGAGGGATCTATATTATGTGATCAAACAGTCAAATGTTCGAACATGTAATAATCGACCCCTAAGTATTGAACCATCAGAATGTCGAACGGTTCAATGGAGATCTCCGTACAGTGTGGAAATGGAAGTTTTCCATTGTCTGCACTGTAGTGCGATCTCGGAGTTGGTATATTTAAGTAGAGGGGGGTGTGGGAGATGCAGGGATGCTTGTTCCCCTGCTTAGAGCATTTTAATTATTTGGGTGTTTTATTTTTGCTGTTCGACATTACTGCGTTTCGATATTTAGGGGTTGAATGTGTTCCAACATTTAACTGTTAGATCATGTAATGTAATATAGAACCTAAGAGAGCTGGAGGAGTTGCAACACTCTGTAAAAACACCCTTCAACTCTCCCTAACACTTCTAACTCCTCCCCAATTCTACAAAGCAAAACACCTGGTCACAACTTTCAAACTAAACCAAGACAAATCTATATCCATTATAGGAGTCTATATCTCTCCTGATAATAACAATCCTACCACTACAGAGGAGTTACTCTGTTGGCTCGCCTTTAATATTCATCCAGACAAATTAATACTAGGCTCCTGTAGCAGCTCATTACAAAACAAAACTTTTATATGAACTTGCTCACCTGATCCACTCACCTACTTTCTGTAGTAGTAGTAATAATAAAAACAGAAAAAAAAACACCATATTCAGGTAACTCGCTTGTACCTCGAGTAAAATCTCTACTTAAGGAACTCCTTCCTGACTCTGTGACCATCTCGCAGTATTTGCTTTAAGAAAGCACACCCAAAAACAAATCATTATAATGTTATTTTTAACCTCTCACATTACAAAAATGAGAACTTCAACTCAGTACAGCTTGATGAAGGCTAAATATTTACCTCTTGTTGATGCTGTATCTAACTTTTAATAACACATCCTTAAGCATACTGAACAAACCAGCCCCACTCAGAATAAGATTTGAGTCAAATCCTACCCCCTTGGCTCTCCAGAAGTACCAAATATCTTATGAAACTTCTAGATGCTGGCTGGAAAACCTGGACGACAAATAAAACTCAGGCTAACCATCAGAAATTTAAATAAGTCTGAAACGGAACTAAACTTCAAATTAAATGACAAAAAATACTACTACACAAATCTTTAAAGTGATGTTTATAATAACCCAAAGTTATTCAAACTTTAGCCACTCAATACAACCCTTACCAACAATCAGTTCAAAGAACCCCACAAACATCACCAATGCATTTAACTCCATTAGATCCATTTCACCCTTACTCATTAGCAACAACCGCAACAATACCCACAGCAAGTTCCAATCCAAATCCTCAAATACTGAAACCCTCCAGTCCCTACCTCTTACATTAAAAAAAAACTTATTTTCTAATTAAAACCTTCTTCCGTAACACTTGATAATCAGGTGAATATAATCCAAAAACATGACAGGTGTAATAAGAAAACATAAAAATAAAACTCTGCTTCAAAAGTATCCATAACTTATTTTATTGTTTAAAAAGAAAAGCACTTGCATTATTGAACTTAACATAACTTCTTCAGAGTAATGAGTTCTTCAGAGTAATAAAAAAACAACATTGTTAGCAAAAACATTTAAAACCATTTCTTCAAAGCACATAAAGTGGAACTAAAATTAATACCTGGGGTATTTGCAGCATTAATAATAATCTGCCAGTAAAATTCCCTTTCCTATAAGGAAGACATCTGACCCCCCCATAAGGGGGGGTCTTCTCCAATACACACACACACAAAATTTTCTAAAGTCGGTGCAGACCACAGAATGTCTGTGTAATGCATTTCTACTTTCACACGGATAGTGCAGGTGTGTTGGTAAATCCTTTTCCTAAGGGACCCTTCTGTCTTTCTATGTAGAATGCAGGACATTTAGAGCAAAGGGCCAAATATACTACCCCGTTGGTATTGCAGTTGTAATGCAGTTGTAATGCCCCTTAACTAAAAATCACTCTATATATTCCGGCTATAACTTAACACCATGGCCCTAGACTGGTTATTGTCATCAATAGTTCTCCCTGCTACTATGCTCTCACCATAACACAATAAGGGTTTGTAGTGTATATGCCTCTGACTTTTCACCCACTCCCTTAAATTCAACATGTCTTGTGGCTAGCCGCATTCTAGAAACACATTACATAGAATCATGGTCTTGTTGAAAACATGGTCATTAGAAATGAGCCTACTCAACCTAATCAACTACCCCCTCACAAGGTTTTTTTCTGTCAAAATGGATGTTGTCTGTCATAATGGCGAAAACTATTGGAGTATGTCCCCTTCCTAAAACTGGTTGATTAAAATTTACTACACTCAATATTTTTAATGACTAAGACATCAAGAAAAGACATGGAAACCAAATTAAGCTGGTGTGTAAACTCCCAAAAATTGGTTGTGCTATTTTCTACAGCTTAAATATGCCGTCCAGGTACATGAAATACAGCTAGATCTTGGACCAGAAAGGGGATGTAAACACAAATTTGCTCTCCCAGGACCATAAAACAAGATTGACAAGCATTGGTGCTGAGGCTGCTCCCCATGGCAACCCCTTTCAACTGCTTAAAATATATTTGCCTTCAAAAAATACAAAATTTAGATCTTAACACAAGGTCCATAAAGTGATAAACAATATCAGTCTCCTTTTTGCCAAAGGTGGTCCTCATAGCGATGGCCTCAAAGAACCATTCAAGCGCTTGATCATGGGGTATTACTAAAAATAAGTCCTTGATATCAATTTTCACAAACCAGACATCCTCAAAAAAAGGAGTTCTTGAAAGAATTTCCAAAAAATCCTTCAAAATGTACTCCTTGTCAACCCAAAAATCTTTTGTGGTCAATAGGTTTTGTCAGCGGCTCACTTTTAGAGCCAGCCGAGGTGACTATAGGCCTCAGTGTTGGGACCTCCCAGATATGGGAATCATCAGTATCTCAAAAATGGCTAGAATTTCAGCTTCTTAACCACATCTTTAAGCCAAATATCTATCTGTTTGTAGGAAATACTAATTTCGTTAAGGGATCCCTCTGAGAAAAATTCACCATTGTTCAAGTAATCCAACATTTTGAGCTGGTAAATGTGGTGATCCATAAACTCCTCCCCACCTTTATTTTGCTTCATAATTGTTTTGTTTTTCTCATTGGTGATATGGCTCTGTAGTACCTTCTCCTCACTAGAGAGGTTGTAAAAGAATATTGTTCACATAATCTTTCAAAGAGAGTAATGAGTTAATATGGGATGTAGAAAGTACTAGTTCTACACAGCCCTCAACCTTTTTCAATAGTGGCTCTGGGAGCAAGCCAACATTCAAGGTTGAGTTTCATAGTAATGAGTTGTAGCCCAATAATCAAATCAACAGCACTACAGTTTGTTAGAAGGAATGAATTTGAAATTCTTCTTGAAAAGAGGACCAAAGACTGATAATATCAAAGAAGGAATAGTTTATAAACCTTAAAACTGCCAAAATCAACAACATTACCTTGAAATGGGTATAAACATTTCAAACCCTTAGGTCCTAGTTCCTCCACCAGGTGAACATCTAAAACTTTCAGCAGAAGCCTCATCCTACCCTTTCTCTGTATTGATGAATCACTGTACCAGTGGATCCTATGTACTGCTGCTGTAGGGGGGGGGGGGGAGTGCTATAGCTTTTCCATCCATAAAAATGATCAATTATCTGAGCTCAATAACTATAGGCCCAACAATATTCTTTCCTCTTTATCCAAGATACTTGAAAAATGCTTTTGGTCCCAGTTACTTCACTAATCACCTCAAAACACCCCCCCCTCAAAAGCTTGGTGCTCTCTACGGAGTCAAACCATGTCTGTCTAAGACAGATAGCACTTACATCTCTGCATCCCTTTTTCCTATCCTTCTCTATGCTGTGCCAGTATTTACCAACATCCAATAAACTTATCTAAACAAGCTCTAACAGTGGTACAACACTGTCACCAAATTTCCAACCAACCTCCCCATAGATCACGCACTGTCTAGCACTGTGACACATCCAGTAGCTCAAACTACGACACCAACTGGTATACTCTCAACTCCCAGGTTCCTATCATGTCATCGAACTTTTACAAGTTCGAACCACATATGGTCAAGACCATATCTTCGATTTTGTAAAAGTTTGAGAGTGTGAATGGAAATCTCCATAGGTGGAGGTTTCCATTCACTTCAATGTGGTGTGATCTTGGAGTTGGTATATTTAAGTAGCAGGGGTGTGTGGGGGGTACAGGGGGGCTTGCCCCCTGCTTACAATAGTTTATTTTGTTGTACATTGTGTGTTTTTTTTTTGTTTGTTTAGGTAGTCAAAGTTATGCAACTTCGAACATAATGGTTCGACCATTAGGTGTTCGAAGTTACGTAACCGACTGTGATATAGACCCTCAACTCCCTACTGTCTGTAAGCTGTTATATAAAAACAAATTACTGTCCATCCCTACCCAAGCTAATGTAGCCTTATCACCCAGCTAGGATACTGCACCCTTTCGACTAAGCCCTATTACTTATGTCCAAATCTAAAAGCTTGGTTGGCTGCTTGGCTGCTTCCTGTACTTTCACAGTGTCCAAAACCTGGAACTCCATCACCTTATGGTTAGAGTTCAGTCGTCACTAAAGTTTTTTCAAGCTTTGACTAAAAATACACCGACTCAACTCTCTGCTACTGCTGTCCACCCAATTAAGCCATTCTTCTCTCCTCCTAACTGTTCTCCATGCTGAACTCTTCATTCATTCTAAAAGAAGTAACTGCATAAAATTACAACCTACAATTTGTCTGAATTATGTAATGAACCACCATTAATACTATGCCTGTTTGTATGTAATGTCACTACTGACTTCTTGCTTTATGTATTTACTGTATAAAACTACCACTTCCTATGCTTAATTATGAAGTATTTGTTATATGTCTTTGTCCATATTAAATTATATTGCACTGGAACTTTCTTCCTGGGCTTCCACTGAAAATGGGTCCTGAGACAATCTTACCTCATTTACTATATTTATTTATCGGGAAAGTGTGTCAGTGTGTGTGTGTGTGTGTGTGTGTGTGTGTGTGTGTGTCTGTGTTTATTAAAGTGGCTATATGCAGATCTAGGTGTAGATCCCTCCACATTACCAGGGTCACTTTTCTCTTGCATTCTCAGACCACTAGCTTTTCCCCTGATACCATTCTTGCATCCTCTAGTTATAGCTCTTTAGATCCCTTGCTTGCATTCTCTAGCTGTAGCTCCTCAGATCCCTTACTTGCATTCTATAGCTGCAGCTCCCCAGATCCCTTACTTGCATTATATAGCTGTAGCTCCCCAGATCCCACCATTGTACAATTTAATAGATAATTGTTAACTTTCGATTTGTCTTATCCCCACCTAATATACTCTTCTTCTCTTTCTTGACTTTGTACCAGGTTATCAGCTGTAAGGTCAAACATCTCTGCTCACTGCGATACCACCTGTACTGGATTACGTCCAGCCAAGAGTTCCTGCCTTTCCGACCACCATCCATTTCAAGTCCTAAGAAAAGATACACTGACATCCAGTGACAAACAACTTCCTGTTAAACTAAATATACATCACATCTTCCCCTCAATTAGTAGACCCTGTCTACAGCCCTCCTACCCTCCTCCAAAAATGCAACACCTTTTTATTACCACCGCACTCCTCCTCCTCTCTGCTCTTACATCTCGCACCTTTCCTGTGTTCTGCTCTCCTACCTCGTACACTTATGATACACATTCATCAACATCCTACTTTAATCTCTTCTCAGCCCTGTTCAACTTCTCCACCTCCTTTCATAAACTGCCTAGATCTTAAATCCTCCCACCTACTTACAAACCTAAACCCAAGCTACATAAACAACATCTATATATTACTATACTGTCTCTTCCTAGTAATAACTTACTTATATCTGGGGACATCCATCCTAACTCTGGCCCCCTCTCCCTCTCAACATTGTCACATACCTTCTAACTCTCCTACCTCTCCAAACACCTTCAACCAGCCTCACTCAATAAACTCATCCTTACCCAAGCACCTGACAATATACTCTCTTAATATTCAAAGCCCAACTAACAAAATCACTGAGTTCCATACCTGGATAGCCCATACAACTCCTCACATCCTCTCTTTTTATCAGAAACTTGGCTTAAGCCACACATTAGTAATGATGATATTCTCCCACCAGTCTATAATATCTATCACTCTGACAGAATCCCAAAATAAGGGAGTGGCATAGTCATCCTCTACTCTAATAGCTTCAACCTATTGCTTCTCACCACACCAATCCTTGACTTCCACCCAGCTGAACCTATCCTTAATTGCCACCTTAATGCTCACAAGAAATTGACTATTGCTTCCATCTGCATCCCTCCCGACAATAAGCTGTTCATCTTGGAGAATATCCTAAACTAGTTCTCCCACAATATACCCTATGAAACCATCACCTTGGGAGATGTCAACCTAGATTGTTCCTAACTTAAAACTGACACTCGCAATTCAGTATCAACTTGCATGGTTTCTATCAACTGATATCTTCCACTACCAGTCACCATAAAAACTCATCTTCCAGCTCAATAATTGATTGGATACTCATTACCTTACCAGATTGCCTTAGTGTCCACCTTCCTACCTCTGTCTTAAGATACACTGTCCAACCTCCTAAACCCCACCTTTACAGGGATTGTCGTAAACTCTCTAATATATCCCAGTTCAACTCCATTCTTTCTAATACAGACTGGTTCATCCTTAGACAAATCCCTCTCAGTGGCAGTCAACATGTTCAATAGTATCTTCCTGAATACCCTAATCTCCCTTGCTCCCTCTAGGAAGAGTAGAATATCATGCTCCCTGGGTATCCAAAGAAACCAGGTCCATTATGCACAAAAGAGAGAGTACTTGGAAAGCCTGGATTAAAACAAAGGAATTATCTCTACTATGTAAATATAGGCATCTCGGGAATCTTACAAAAAAACAAACAAATAATGGCAAAAGGGTCCTTCTATAACTCTGCACAGCTCAATAGTAAATCAAACCCTCGGAAGTTTTGGTCGACTTTAAAACAAAATTCTTTCTCCTGGTTGCCCCTCAACACCCTGCCCTTACCCAAACACATCCCCTCTAGAAACAGCTACTCTCCAATAAACACTTTATTGACACCATCCAAACACTCCTACCTACCAACTCTAACACTACTCCTCTGCCTTTCCCTCCCAACCCTCCGAGTAATAATCTGTTCCCTTTACACCCAGTTCCTACTTCCTACATTAGATCTCTTCTTCAAAAGTTTAAATTCTGCTCCCCTTCCACTGATGACCTACATCCTACCTTCCTCAAACTTGCTGCTGACTCCATAGCCTATCCAGTATCTATCCTAATCAGTAGATCTATTCAGGAATCCTCTGTCCCTATCCTATGGAAATCCTTCTTTACTATTCCCCTGCATAAAGGTGGAAACTCTACAGATCCATCTAACTACCGGCCCATAGCCATCCTGTCCCCTCCCTAAGATCCTTGAAAAATGCATACACTCACAGCTTCTTAATCACCTCCTCCAGCACAACCTTCTCACTCCCACTAAGCATGGTTTCTGTCCTAACCATATCACAACCACAGCCCTCTTGTCCTTTACACATATCATTGCCGAGGCCCTAGATAACACCAAACACGTATCTTGGCTCTTCCTTGACCTTTCCAAAGTTTTTGACAGTCTCCCATCCCCTACTGCTGTCTAAATTTGCAAATCTCAATCTTTCTTCTTCCTCCCTTATGTGGTTCTCCAGTTACTTATCCTGTAGGCAGCACTCTGTCAAATTTCTTTCTTCCACTTCTCCATTTTTACCTGTCCCTACCGGTGTACCGCAAGGGTCTATCCTGGATCCCCTCCTGTTCAACGTCTTTACCAATGAACTCGACACATCTTGTAAAGAATCCTCCCTCATCCAATATGCTGATGACTCAACCCTCATCTCCACCTCTGACCATATCTCTGAACTCCATACTCTTAACTCAACATGCATTTCTGTCCACAGAACAGTTGCTGACAATCTATTTATCCTCAATCCCAAAAAGAACAAACTCTTACTCTTTCTTCCCTAGTCTCTTACTCTCCACCAATCCACCTTTGCTGTTCCATCCTCTATTAAGACTATAATCCAAACCGAAACTCACTCAAAACTCCTTGGAGTCATCATTGATGATGAACTTAAATTCAATCTTCACATGCTCCAATGTATAAAAGACACCATTACTGTACCACAATAAAACATTTCTCGCCACAAATGCACATGCCCTACTCCTCCCCTCCCTCCTATATGCTGCTCCAGTGCTCACTAACATTCAAACCACAACCTTGAACAAACTCAGACAAACCTACCATAAGATAGCTAGTTTGCCACAAACTCTCCTTACAATTCACATCACTGCCTTGCCCTAAACTTACTCCAGTGGCTTGAATTCCCCCAACTTCTACTACTGTCTCAGTTTCAAATGCTACACTTGATTCTTTATAAGTCTTCATCTTGTCCTCTCTCTTCCTTTGTCTTTATCTATACTCCACCTTGGACTCTCCGCACCTCTAACCAGCAACTAATGCACGTCTACCAACCTAAAACTGCAGGCAAACTCCTATATAAGCACACTGTTGCCCAAGCTTGGAACAAACTTCCAGTAGATATATGTTCCATCCTCCTTCCATCTCACTTTAAAGAAAAACACAAACTTCATCTAATTAACTTCAAAACTTGCCCTTTATAAGCACCAACCTAGTGCCCTCCATTATACCTCTCTTACACCCTTCCCTCTCATCTAAGTACTCCATTATTTTGGATTCGTACCAAGATACTAAATCAATACTGTTGGTCCAAATTCTTCTTGTATTTATGTAAATATGTTTCACTGTAAAAATTATGTGCATGCAGTGCTATTCTTTTTTTATTTATTTTCTTGTATAACAGACTTCTGTTACATTTTTGATTCTAAAGTTTGACCTTCTGTAATTTGTTTGTGTTGAAGCTTTTCTCCTCGGGTCTCCACTGAAAATGGGCCTCATGCCCAGCTGGACAAACCCGGTTAACAAATGCCAATAAATAAATAATTTGTAAATCTAGAATAAAACTAGTACCATTGATCAAAAGCCATAAACTCCTCTCATTATCAGACTGACTTTCCAGTATATTAGATTAACTGTGATTAACCGTGATTTAATCACTTGTGATTAAAGTGATATACACAGATACCATTGGTCTGTTTGTATATTTATATGATTTCTTGTTGTTTTCTCAAATACTTCCTAGACTGGCACACAAAGTTCTAATTACACCTCTGCCCTTAGCAGCAGAGTTCTTTTTGGGTTCTGGGAACTCCTGTGCTTCTCCTGTCTCCCCTCACAGCATTTTACTCCAAGTTTAGTCTCCCTACCATCTGTTTTATTATATACTATAGCAGTATGTAACAAAAGTGCAGGATTAGATGCTTACATTGTTTGACATCTAAGGATACTGATCAACAGCCAGATAAACAGTGACTTTTGGTGCCGTTTATTCCTTAATCCAAGTACAATCACACATGCAAAAAAGAAAAAAAATGTAAAGTATATCTGTACCACTGTTCCTATCCTTGTCCTTGAGTGTGATCTGTTTAATAGCTCTTGGATTAATGCCTTCATTGTAATTTTCATGGCTTTGTAACTGGAAAATAGAAAGAACTGATGAAGCTCTGACAAGTACGGAAGCAATCATCTCTTGTTTTTACTGAATTAAACCTTGGTTTAAACAAGCAGTATTAGCTTGAATCCTGCTTTAAGAATGCAAAATTATCCTTGACATGGATCTTGCATTAGTCATTCTGATGATGGATTATTTTAGTAATTCATATTGTTAGTGTTGTTCCTGTACAACTATTCCTTTTTTAAATTTTTTATGTATATTTATAAATGTGTATGTGTAGACCACTATAATGTATTGCAAATAAACATGGTTGGTTGATGGAAGCAAGTTATGTATTTGTGCGTGCAAGAATAGTCTGTCAACGCTGTATGTTGGTACGTTTTGCACTCTGTTATCAAGTCTTTGCTCCTAAAAATGTATTACTGTGGTACTTCATGTGCAAAGGGTGTTTACTCCCAAAATGTAGCATGGAGTTGCTGGCAACATTTTTTATAACCCGTTGATAACTAATGCTTTGTTTAAAATTTCAAAACATTAGTATCTGAAATATTTATACTGTTATCTTCTGTATTAATGTAAACTGTAAAGAATTGTAGTCCTTAGTATTTTCAGTAAATTAAACAAATCTTTTCTGTCATTATGCTAGATCAAAAAAGATGTGACATATAAGATCAATAATAAAATATTTATTCCATTATATACTTCTGGTGTAAAGAAGTTTCTCCCAATGGGGCATAATTAAATTTGCAAAATTAGGGGTCATGGATACACCCATGGTCACACCTGTAATCTGCTGATAATTTTGGTTTGTTTGTTTGAAGGTAAACAATATTTTAATATTTTGTTCAGTGTGCTTTCCAGTAAATTTGATTTCTTTAAACAGTATGCGTTTCATTTCTTAACAATTTATTACATATCCATTCCATGCCAAAGTGTTGGGAATCAGTGTATAAAGATTTGACATCTATAGTGACTTACACATCCTTCTGTCTTACTTCCAAAGGAATGATTTTCTGTCAGAAATAAATCGTCGATAAAATATTTACTCTTAATAACTCTTTCCTTGAATACTTTATCCCGGAGATTGTTACTGGTTCCTCCCTTTTTTAATTTCTCCAAGTCTTTTGAGTTTCTAATACCATGGCTGGAATGGACCCCATTCCTAAGTCAATGTACGTTTAAAGTTCATGAAATTAGTATTGTTTCAATCTTTGTCAGCCAGAAGTGCTCTTCCCAGAACCCGCAGTATGTCCAGTAATGATGAATCCTGCAATTCGTACAGAGTTACATTTATTGGTAACATATCTAAATACAGTTATAGATTATTTTTATAAGATCCATTGCTCCTACTGCTATTGGAACTGTCTGGTTATCTGCCACATTGCTCTCGTTTCTGCCTGCAAATCTGATATTTTATGACTTTGTCTCTCTCTGTATGCAAGACACAGTAGCCACTGGGTGTGGTGATTTCAATGCTACATTTGTTTTATTTTCGTGGACCACTATATCTGGTTTTCAAGCAGGTCTTTATTGAACTTTTGGTAATGGATGATCCCATGTGATGTAGACATAATTTTCTGTGATGCTTTGTGGCTCCTGTTTCCAGTATTTTCAGACACTTCAACACCATAATGTTTGCAGAATGACCAGTCTTGCCACATTAATATGCCTTTCAGTATATAGTCCTTCTGCCATTAGTATGTCAGAACCAGTAATGAGGTGTGCAATTGTTTCTAATTCTGCTTTGCAAAACCTACATTTATCTATTTCTCCCACATATTCAATGGACTTGGTAAACCAGTGTGTACATAGCCCACTGTCTTGGGCAGATATTAACCTTTCATCTCTTGGTTTGAATTCACCTCTCCTAAACCATTCCTGCATTTGCTCTTGATCAACATGAGGTTCTTCCAGAAGTTTTCTATACTTGCAGCTATATTTATGTTAGGTCTATATCTCATTAAAGCAAATGCATCATTGACTGTTATAGAAATTATAGAAAGTCACATGTTGCAGCATATCCTACATTTACTTTTTCATAAACACTGGAGTCTGTAACCATAGTGAAATCAACTTTCGTCAGCCTTTGTTATATTTTTTATGACCCTAGACAAACAAAACAAGGCTATCTTTTTTGTTTTGGCTAAATTGCATTGCTTGAGTTTTAGAGCTGAAATTCCTAATATCTTATTCACAACTTTTTGCAAAACCTGTATAACTAGATGAAGAGGAGGGTTGAGCAAATCTGGTGTACCCTGCTTAGCAGTTTCATGTTTGTTGCAACAGTTAACAGCCTCCCAGATTTTGCTTATTCCTACCCTCCTGTTTGGTATAAATGTAAGCCAAGTTTAATACCTCCAAATCAATGAAACTTTTTTTTTTTAAATTAACATACACTGTATTGTATAGATTTATTTCCTGTGACATTGCTAAATGTCTACATTTTTTATTATAAGTTAGTAAACTCTCTGGCTATCCGAATCTGTAAGGCCACTAACATTCTGAGTCATTGTATTTAATGTAGGATTTCTAATAATTACAATTTAATTATTTATACTTTTAGTATGTGTCACTTCCTTTTTGTTAAGTCATTTTTCCTTTTAATAGCTTGCATAGAATATGGAATGGCAAGGAAGTATGCTATGAAACGTCAAGCAAACTTCTTAACTACATGTTGCGTGTTTCCATGCAAAACATTTCACTAGAACAGGGGTTTTCAAAGTGTGCACTGTGGCACCCTGGGGAGCCGCGGCTTCCTCACTGGGGCGCCACGAACTAATAAGCTGCAAAACCCAGGCCGTCAGGTAACTGAATGCCTGCGTGTGTGTGTGTGTGTGTGTGTGTGTGTGTGTGTGTGTGTGTGTGTGTGTGTGTGTGTGTGTGTGTGTGTGTGTGTTTGTGTGTGTGTGTGTGTGTGTGTGTGTGTGTGTGTGTGTGTGTGATCGGGAGAGTGAGCAATGTGTGAATGAATGCATGAATGAATGAGCAAGTGGCGGTGTATGTGAGATCGGGAGAGTGAGAGCAAAGTGTGAATGAATGCAAGTGTGAATTAGGAAGTGTGTGTGTCCGTCTGTCCAGATATTTGCCTCACATTTTTGGTGTTCCTTCTAAAATCTGTACTTTTCTGGCAAATAGTTGAGGATTGAAGTCATTAAATAATGACAAACATTTGAGTTTGACTCAACATCCTTCAGAGAATTCATGCTAATGCAAAACCTATTATTCTATCCACTTTCTAAGTTTGTAAGAGCAATATTTAAAATCTCTCCCTATTTGCCCCCCCATCATTTTAGGCTTTGTCCAGATTATTTGCTCTAAAATACCCATGTAGCTAGAGCATTAAAGCATGGCTTAAGGTTCTTGAAGTACTTAACCTGCAAATGATTTTAATTGCAAAACTGTCATCGGCCTGTGCTTAAATTAAAACTTTTCCACTTTTGCTGTAGTAACATCGGGATCATATTACAGGTCATAACATTGCAATGTTTACACTGTACCCACTATTCCAAACTGCTTGTATCAGATGTTTAAACCGCTTTCTACTTCACTTTGCTTACATTATGCTTGTGTGACATCTGTTCTAACCGTGCTTGTAACTTTGTAATTGTATGCCTGACTGTAATATATTGATCACGAAGAAGGTAGATGCCTCCCTTCTGTTTTCCCGTATTTCTCGGCACCATCATGCTTTGGGCAAGGGTAGCAGACCCTAGCAGCAGAAGTGAAGAGCACTAGAGCATTTTGTTTGGCACTTGACTTTGGATTGGCACGGGAAAGATTTTTGATCAGTAACATTATAGTCAAGCTTTTCATTGTCCTCAGGGGAAAAATATATATATATGCACACACCCCCTTCCAAAGTACTTACAATCACCTCCTTATAAATATTCTTTTATGAAAGTCTCCATTACCCTTCCAGACATTTTCTTATCATTGTATTGATCTTGCCTACATTTAATTAAGTCACTTCTCTTCTCTAGTAGCCTGTATCCTTTAAATGCTCTGATCCCTTCCCATCCATCTTAACTATTTACTCCAGTTAAGGAACAGACTTTCTTTGCTGACACTAACTGCTGTACTTATTGTATTTTTGGAAGGTCTTTTCATTTCCATTTTTTCAGTTTTTTTTTTTTTTTTTTTTTTTTTTTTTACTAATTCAATTTTTGATCTCCCTGTGATACCATCTTAGACCAGCTTAAGAAATATGGCCGCTCATTTATTATAGTATGAACCCCTATGATTTCTTCTACAGGATCCTGTAATATTTACTTAATTTTTTTAGTTTCTAACGCCCAAAAAATATACTAACCCTCTTCCCTCTGTACACCTCCAGCACTCACTAGAGGTATTGGAGAAACATGTAGCCTGTAAGGAGAGTACAGTTGCTTAAATAAGCACTTCTGTATTCCCTGGTTATTGTAACATAACTACGTAATTGTTGCACCCCCCCCCCCTCCAGTTCTCTGGTCTCAAGCTTTCATCTAAATCTTTCTCCCATATCTTCTTCAGTCTATCAACAATCCTTTTCCTTTCATTTTAAGCATCCTAGATAATGAGCCCTTATTTGCCCCCCTTTTCCATATTTTGCATCTATCAGTATTTAATTATCTGAGGAATTTCCTGTACTTGAGAGCTCCACCATTTTAATTTTTGTAGTGCACTTTTGACCCCTACATAATTACATTATAGTCTGTGTTCCAGATCATATTCCTCCATCACCTCAAGACATGTGTTTGATCTTGTATCCACTACTACTAACTGATGCTAGTATATAAACTTGTTTTGCTCTTTTCTCCATCTCCACACTTTTTATATCATATTCTCCCTGTTTCTTGGGGTGCTTTAATTTGATGTACTTCTGTTATCCATTTCTTATTCCCATTCATTCAGAAAATCCTTATCTTCTCCCTTCTCTTCCAGTATTTCAGTTATCTATCTGTTCTGTCTCCTTCCCTCAACAATCTTATCACATTTTCCTCTGTTCCTTCACTTGTGCCTCCCAAATCATATTTTTTTTCCATTTCAGACGATGTACTGTCAAATACTAATCTCACCAACAATGCCTGCTGCGCAGCTGGTAGATACCTTCTGGAATCCAGTAATCCCAACCCACCCCCCATCCTTAGACATTGTTAGCACTCCATTAAACTCTAGGTTTGCTACCATTCCATAAAAATTGCCTGCTTCTATTGTTTTACTTCCTGTCCCCCCCTGAAGATTTGTCCAGGGTACAAAAAGATAAGGTAATATAGTTGTAAGACTTGCACCCTTTGATGGAAGTCTAGTGTTATCTTTGCCCAGCTTCTTAGAGCTTCCTTGGATTTCCCCAATGCTTCCAAATAGGTTTTATTTCTTGATTCTTCTTCCACTGTACCCCCTAGCCATATCTTTAGGTATTTGTGTTTCCACATGTGTATCTGATTGCTGAATCCTAGACTGTATCTCCTTTCATGGTAAAAGTATTAACTTGCCTGTGTTTTGTCTTTATTTAGTTTATATCCTATTTTTTCCCAAATTTCTCTGATATCTTCCAAAAGTAATGTGCAGTCTCATCTTAAATCCCCCCATTGTTGACAGTACATCATCTGCAAACAGTGTTCTCTTCTGTTTACCATACCATTCAAACCCTCTAATATGAGGAATTATTATGCTTTATAAAGGTTTGCTATACAATGCAAGTAATAAGGGACAGAGGGTGTCTCTGCCTAGTGTCCCTTGCAAGCTGAAATCCAGCTGACAAACTAGCTCTTAATTTTGCCTTCACTTCTTCCCCTGATATAGGTGTTAGAACATTGTTAAAACATTTTCCTGATAAAGAACCCATCTTGGTAACAATTCATCTTGGTAACAATTCAGATATTTCTGTCTAACCCTATCAAAAACTTTTTTAGTGTCTGACATCACCAGTTCATCTCCTGTCCTGCACCTCATGAATAATCATTGGTGTTCTAATGACATTAACTGCTGTTGTCCCCCCCCCCCCGAAATCAATACTAGTTCCTGTGAATGATCCTAGGCGGAATATTCACAATCCTGCTCACTAAGATAACCATAGACCTTTCATCATGGTTTAATACCAGAATAGGTTTCTGTGAGGAGGGGAGACTGGGTCATTCCCCTCCTTGTAAATAACTGCTTCTTTCCATGATTTAGGAGAGTGAGCCCCTCTCAGTACTTTTAATATTTGGCAAGATCTGTTTATCTCTTCCCTACCTAATTTGCACACCACTAAGTAGATCCCGTCTGTACCTGGTGTGTCTTATTTGCTGCCATCCTCCTCAATTTCTCTACTATTTCTCTCCTTGCCACCCCCCCATATTTTTGCATTTCTTTGTAACCCACACTGGGTTGATTACCAGTCCCCTTCTTTTTCTGTCTTAGTACTGTTGCATAAAAATTCTTAAATTCCTGCAAAAGTTCCTGCAACCTAAGCGTCTCCTGGGCATTCTCTCCTTTCCTAATCATAATTCCTTTCAAAGATTTAGCTGTCAGATACAGCTGGTCAAGAATAATGTGCTCTGGGGTTTATACTGAAGTACAGCGTCTCCAACTCTGCTTTCCATATCTGTACTTCACTATCAATTTCCTATTGAAATGTTTGCTTAATCTCTCATACTCTCATTTTCTTTGTCTGCTGTAATCTTTTGTTACAGTGCCACCAATTCTCTTCTAAGTTCTTAGTCTTGTCTTTAATTTCTCTTCCTGACTTTTCAGTGTAATCATTATGCCTTTTAGTTTCCCACTTCTCTCCCGTCCAGTCTTGACCACTGCTAAATGTCTCCATCTTATTTGATAACAAGGTCTTAATTTTGGAATTATCTATTACAAGTCCACAAAGTCTGCAAGTGTGTTTCATTTGGAATGTGTAATTCTACCATCACTGGTATAGTCTTGTAACAATGCCATCTGTCTCTACATAAACCGCCATTTAGTAGGTTTTCTAAATTAACTATTTTGTCTGTCCTAGACCAGACCTTGTAACTGCCAGAGTAGAATGTGTAGTCTGCACTTCCACACGTCTCCAGCTGTTATCATGTTAGTTTCTAGATAATGTGCTAAGAATCTGCCCTTCTTACAAAGTCTTTGAACTTTACACTCTTCACTGTTTTCCCCTTTTCCTTTACGGTTCCATTCTTGCATAACTGCCACGATCATCTTGTCACATTATTTATGCCTGTATTTTTCTTATTTTCTGTATAGATGAGGTGATGTGTAAATGAATACATGAGGTGATGTGTAAATGAATATAGGATAATAGAAGTCTACTAGGCTATCCGCCCTAGAGCCTTTCAGCCTAGCTGTTCATGCCCCAGTTTTACCAATAATCGATGCCCATGATCTAGAATGGCTCTGGTAAGTGTCTGTGACCTACAGCACTTACAAACTGCCCCTTTCCATAAGGGCCACAGGTTACAAGTTGGGGGTGAATTTGCATTTTTTTCCTCCACTGGTCTAAATTGAATATGAATTGGTGAGTCTGCCCGAGAGAAGGGGTAGTGAAACGCATACGTATCCTTTCAACATGTTTTGTTTATGCCACAGATGAGGTTTAGATCCTTTGATCAGGTATTTGTAGTGCTGTTTGTTTTGTGAATGTGTAGCAGAGCCATCAGGGCTGGATTGGAAAATGCATTTTAGGTTAGGCATAGATACTTCAGTCTGTAGGAGATGCAATACAGGGACAGAGCTTTGAGGTAGTTTGCATAGGACATATTTACACCCTGTATTTTTTTAATGAAGAACCTGTCCAGTCTTTGCAAGTGTCTGTCAGATACATGCCAGAGGGTACATTGTACTTGATTATTGGTCTAATGAGGACTGGGCTTTGTGGCACAATTAGATCTGAATGCCATGTCCTTCCTTACAAATTGTGCCATGTAGATTTTCTCACTACCATGGACACATGGTAAGTTCAGGTTACTGTCAAACTTGAGTACCAAGTCCCTTACTGCTGGGTCTATTCTTAGGGGAGTATTATCAATGTTGTAATCTGCAGGGATGGTCTTCCCAAAGGGTATGTTTATGCATTTTTTGCAGCAAGTTTTAGGCCATGGTTCTGGCACAAGTTATTTGTGTTGGACCTTGCTGAAGGATGTCTACATGTTTGAAGGATTCAGTGATTGCATCCAGCTTGTAGTCATGTGCAGATTTGGTCAGCAAAAGGCCTTCTACATTTGCCTTGACTTCTGAGAAGTACATTCCAAGCAGTGAGGTCCCAGTACGAGTTCTGGGATACCACTGGTAACAGGCCTCTTGGTGGACGTAGATTCCCCCACCCTAACTTCATGTAAATTTCTTTCTTTGGATCTGTCCTTTTATTCCTGCCAGGCATCCTTTATCTACAAATAGCTCCTTCACAGCTAACACCAGAGACTTCCTAGCTAGCAGTGCCCCCCCCCACACTTAAATCCTCCTTTTTGTAGCTTTTGATTCATGTTTTAATGCATCTTATCTAATGTAATTGTATTCATCTCCATCACTTTAGATGCATTACTTTATTACATTAACAAGGTTCTTCAGACCATTAACATTCAATTCCACAAACCACAGCCCCTTTACACTGCTAATACTCATTTTCATTTTGGAAACAATGTGACTAGATACATTTCCTACATTCTCCCAGTAGCTGTGACCTTACTGTCATGCATATTTTTCCCCAGGTTATCTGTCATCTCTCTTCTTTTCCCTCATCATACATTTACTCAGTATATCACAACTTTTAAGGATGACAGTGTATATTTCCTTCCTTCTATTATAACATCCCTTGTACAACCATTTCCTTCCCACTAGTTTTGCCCCTTTATTAATGATATGTAATCTTTTTCCCCCTACTTTCCTAATCTGAAAACTTGTCTTTAACAGCACCAGTTCCCTGCCATCCCTTAACCATAGCTATGGACCTACTCACAATATAGAATGGCACCCCCCATAGCTTCGCTGGTTTACCATTAACTTATCTCCAAAACAAATATCGATTGAAGCAAGAGAGACCCTTTAATATAGAACTTTGAATGTTAAATCTATCACCCACTGTCCTTTTTTAGACCATGAGTCCATGTTTGGTAGTAGATTCCTGCAAATCATTTATATCATTGCGCAGTACAACCATATTCCTTCATGCCTCTCCTCCTTTTGCACCACTGATGCAACATTTATATTATCTTTGCTTTTATACAGCATAATTCACCTCTCACATGAACAGTCCATGGTAATATGTAATTAGTTCAACCACTTATCCGATCGGTTTGAATTGGTGAGTATATCACTAAAGTCAACGGTTGCTTAATTTTCATCTGGCTCCTTTTTTCATTTCTCTTTGATTTTGTCTGTCAGTATTTCCAGGCTTTCAGTCTAGTTTTTGTCTGGGGAACAGTGAAAAAAGTTAAGTATTTCTCCCACCAGACTGGCAGTATTGTACTCTAGATTCATGCTGCTCTCGCTTTACCATCATTGCTATCCTGAATCACTAACCGGATGAGATTTGCTGGCCTTTGTAATGCTGCTAAAGCTTCAGCTGGATCATTAAATGTTGTAGGAGACCTTTGGAAAAAAGATTCTCAGTAATGTAGAGTAGATCACAAGCCAACTTAACCATCTGCTTTGCCTGTACGTTGGCTGGCAAAAAACATTCTGCTGTCTCCTAGTTTTTAGCAAATAGAATTTAGCATAAACAGGTGATTACAAGGTTTTTTTTATACCCTTATATGCTTTATTCTACTTGCTACTAACAACATTAATATTTTATATATTTTTTATTCTTTTGCACTTATTATCAATATCTTTTATGTGATTTTTGTTTGATTGAGAAATCTAACTTTATATATTGTAGGTAAGATGTTTTACATATTAGTTTTAACAGCAAGTTTAGGTGGTATTATTCTTCACTGGGCGTGGACACATTCAGTGTTTAAATTTGTGTAGCAATTATCTAATTGTCTAATTTTTATTGGATGTTTGAGTAATTGCTTGTGTTTTAATGTATAGTATGGATGATTTTCACTTACTCTGAAGAAGCCATTTGTAATGGTGAAAGCGCTTAGCAAGTGAATTTGGATGTACTTGGATTAAAACTTAAAACTTCTGCCTTGTGCTTTGGATGTGGCTCTTCTTTTGTTATTTTAGCAAATAGTCTTGGTCAGTAAAAGCTTTTTTTCGACAACAGATCACTTAATTCCTGGTCAACACACTTGTTGTGGAACCCTCTCTTTAATTTCATAGGTCTGAAAGTGAACAATAAGTCTTTGCCATATTCAAATTCTGGCTGCCACTCTGTCTTATGGGCCCCTCTATTTTCACCACTGCTGCATCGATATCAGTCTGCTCTGTGATTATATTTTTAACCAACATGACAGTCCTTGTTTCACTCCACTCCTCTTAGGCATTTTTGAGTCCACCAGTTTGGCCTCAACAT
The DNA here is from genome assembly GCF_019279795.1 of Protopterus annectens. NCBI lineage: Eukaryota > Metazoa > Chordata > Ceratodontiformes > Protopteridae > Protopterus > Protopterus annectens. The sequence goes on from NC_056737.1 coordinate 142,979,735, forward strand.
AATCTAGATGAGCTTCCTTGACTTCTGACTTGGTCTTTCTCTGTTCCCTACATTACTTGCTTCTCTGTCGCATGCTGATTCAAAACGCTTTCTGCTGCTTCCCATCTCTTGTCTTGTATTTAAAATGTTTTCTCATTGTCTGTTTCATATCTTTAAGTTTGGACAAAATACCATTCATTGTTAGAACCACTGTTTGCCGCGTCAGTCATATTTTTCTGCACCATGCTTCTCTGACATAAAATGCAGTTATCACACTGAACAGTGCCACACTCCAGATATCACTTTTTGGGGCTCTTTTCCCTGATGTTCAAAGTTGCCATTCTTCCAGACAACTGGTTATTCCTCTACGATCACTGCTGAATCCCTGGAGGGGAATTTTCAACACTTTGCAGTATTCTTCAGTGGAAGCTGGGGGAATACTGCAGCTTCACATGTGTGCCACCATACTGGAAGTTATTTTGATCAAATATTCTGCTTGTATGTTTCTCGCATATCATTCTTCCTCTGCTATCTCATTCATCATTGACTCTGCCTCTTTACAATTCAAAGGTTCTTCTCCCTTCCATTTTTTTTCTTACAACTTTTTTCCCCTTCCCATCATTATTAATCCCATCTCTTTCTTTATCTTTTGGAATTCCACTGTGGTAGCCTAATAAAATAACTTGGGTTCCCAGAGATAATTAAAATATTCACAATTTTCCATTAACACACTTAATTCTTTAAATTTGTCTAACTTTGCACAACTCAATAAGATAGTCACCATAAGCCCCCTTTCCTCTTTACATCTCCAAGAAGTATCCTCCACTTCCACATACAACTTACTCAACTTCTCTAGGGGATAAAAAAAAAACTGTTCAGGCTCTTGTGGCATATATCCTGATTCTCCTTTACATATTTTAGAAGAATAGTCAGTCATTTTACTCCACCCCTCCTTATCAGTTTTATCTGCTAACTCCTGTTCCCATTTTTTTTCACTGTTCTGACAGCCATTTCTAACATCAATAACCCTCTCGCTGGTTTACTCCATTCTCCTCGCATCAAATTCTTGTAGTAACTGAGATTTTCTACTCTCATTTTCATTATCTCCTTCCATCTACTTGTTCGTTGGTGCTCCCATTTTAATTCAGTCTGCAGGTCAAATTCCTCCAGTATCTCCACCCAGATCTTTAGTTTTTAACTTACTACTTCCTGTGGCCAATATCTGATGTTACACTGTAACTCTTCATTTCCAGGAACTGTTTTTCTTTTGTTCATCCTCATTCAACCCTACTATCATGTTTGCTTATTTCTTCCACTCCCCTCTGCACTTTTCCTATCTTTTACCAAATCATTTTGAGCAGCTTGTGCCCATGGGGGTTGCAGTTTTACTGTCGCTATTGTATCCCCAACCTCACCTGTCTAACATTGATCTTTAGCCCATATCTTTTGCTTTCAATCTTCCCTATAATCTTTCAACAAGCTTTATCACATTCATGATTATACAAGCTTGTGGGTTAGTTTGTAAATCAGGCACCCCAGTCCACCTTTGTCTTTTGGTTTCACTAACCTGTCCCAGACTGTTCTAGGTCTGTCCACAATCCCAAAATAATCTCTCCAAATCTGTTTAACTTTTATTTATTTTTTATTTTTAAATTCATATTTGTTGTCATCCAAAAGGCTTGACCTACATATATGAACTGAAGCATAATGTACAACTGTAGTGCTTTCTGTTTGATCTAAGTCTACTTACTGTTAATGTCCCCCATATCTGCACCTGCTTTCTGAAATATTTGTTAGTAAATGCATGTACAACTCTTTTCCAATGTATCAGTTATTCAGGTTCATAGATAACCAGTCTTTTTCCCCAAATACCTTCATCCTGTGTTAACTCTTAATTAACTACATTTGCAACCATTTAAGACCTTGGAATTGTTCTATCCTGATACTGTCCCAAACTCCCTGATTACATCCCACAATTTTTCATCATCTTTCCTCTAGTGTCATTTTGTATGCGGAAGACATTTTAATAACTTCTCAGTGTTTCCCACGTGCATTGTTGAAATCTGAACATGTTGTTGGTACTGTGTTGAATGAAAAGAGATGGTGGGACATTACTGCCTCGTTTATCTTTGAATACTCAATTTGTCTGATAGTTTAGCCCTGATCTTTACTATTGTTGAATCTTTATATGTTCATACTTTAATTTCAGCCATTTGTTTGGAAATTCCCAGAGTCCCAAAGTATTAAACATATATCTCCTGTCCCGTATTGGGTACCTTCTCTGCACCTACTTAGAGACATGCTAGATGACCCCCCCCCAACACACACTTTACTGTATGTCCTGTTATCAGAATTTTGATTGAGTTGTCAGTCATTCTGCACCCGACTACAAAGCCTGTCTGGTTAAGATGTGCAATTCCCATCTGTCTGCCTGAATTTTCATATAACATTTATAGTCCTGATTTAAGTTGAGAGAGGTCTGTAGGAGGCTCTCCCCACTGTCTTTCTAGGCCTTGTGTATCACCATAATTATAGCCTCTTTACAATATTTTGGAGAATTGCCTCCTTCCAAGATGTGTTAAATGTGTCCATTCATTTATTGCTAGTTTATTCCCAACTCCCATGATTCAGTTGGTAAACCATCACTTCTAGGTATTTTCACCTTTGCTAGCTTTTCCCATGCTCTGTCTACTACAAGTGATCTTCCCCACCAGTTGAATTGCTTCCTTCTCCAGTAATTTAAGTACTGCTGGAAACTGCCAATTACCTCTGTCTCCACTTTGTTCAGGATTTACTTAATCCCACCTCTGTCCCCATTTTGTTCAGGATTTCCTTCTTCCCCTTTGTATATGTCTTGGTAATCTTTAAAACTCTGTATTTTATCCAGTCTCGCTTCTAATTGTCCTATTTTGTTGTTCATTAAGTACTTCCCCTGTCTACTACTTACTGTCATAGCCTTATTGCCAATGCTTTGGTGACTTTAGGATTTGCACTAAAAATATTTTTCTACCGCTGTTGTCTTGTGTCATACCCTCTGATTTTTCCACCTTTAAATCCCATTCCTTTTCTTTCTGTTTGTCTCTGTCTGTCAGTGTCTCCATGAATGGCTGTATTTTATATTCTTAATTTATTTTCCTTTAAACTCTTTCTGTATTTCATCTCAAACTTGCTTTCATCTGGAAAGTGAATGATTCACAGAAATTCACAAAGGTAGGGGTAATGAATTAGTCAGCTCTACCTGTCGATTGATTTAACACTGCATTGGAAGCAGGGGCCGTTATTGTCCAGACTAAGTATTGGATTGATTATATTCTTTTGGGTCTTAGTGGACGTGGCATTGCTCCTATATCTGTTTTTGGACTATATATTTTTTGGTCTGATTTATATTATATATGCAGGTGGGTGTTTCGAGTTTAGTTGGATGTTTGGTACATACTTTTATTGCAATTTATGTGCTTTTAACTGCAAATGTTCATTTTTATAAATCCTTGATTTAGTTGCTTGTGTTAGATATTTATCAACCATTAATCCAATGGATTTAATGAACATCTTGGTTGGGCTGTCTTCAGATAAGGAAGATTTGGGCATTTTTGGCATTGGAGACTCAAATAATGATAATAGCCTTAATAATAGTGATAATCTACAATTTCATTGTGACAGGCTATTTCAACAACTTGATAAAAATATGAAGGTTTTGAGATCCAATGTCTGGCATTTAAAATTATTCAAACCCTGTATGACCAAAGGTATCACTCCTAGTGGTCTCAGAGTTAAAATATAGCCACTAGTCAGTAAAATGGATAACCAATTAACAAATGAATGGTTCACCATACAACAATGTTCTATGGGGTTTGTGGAAGTGTTAGCAAGATACTATGAACGTGTTTCTGACCGTAAAATTACCAACATTAGTAAATTATGTGAGGAAAGCAAACAGTACATTGGCCAACCTTTTTACTCCACTCATTTAACTAAACTCATCTCAGGTTTATTAACTTTTGAGCAACAACTCAAGGATAGGAAGCTCAAGACGTTCCACAGGGATCAAGCAGACTGTGATAAAGGACACCCATTTAATTACACCAGATATGTTAGATTTGATGGGGGGACTAACAAAAATAATATTACTCCAAGACGGAAACATCCCAAATCTATTCTCAGGAAACGTAGCACCTACACAGATTCCTCTGGGGCTGATTCATCTTCTGGCACAGATTTAGATACACAGCAGACCCCAGATTCTCCCACTCCTAAACGCAGTACCATCCCTTTAGGTCCTATAAAAGGGCAGGCAGAAAACATCGCAAAAATAAAGAGCATGGAGGGATTGATGGAACTTTTGGCAAAAATGTTGGAAAACTAATGTATTAAACATTTCTGATGCAATATTATCTGACTCACAAATTGCATTGTTAAATAAAGGCCTTTCTTTTATACCAGTTTTTTTTTTTGTTCCAGAGGATACACAAGCACACGATGTAATAGCATTTTGCAGACTATTAAATCTCAAATTGCATTTTCATGATACTACCACTGATAATCAATCTGGGGATGCATTTAAATATCACAAATCCACCTTTGTTCCACCGATGCACCATAGTGTGAGCCTTTTTCAAAATAGTGTACTCAAAGATCTACACTTTCATTCAGGTATGACTCATGCTAGGTCCAACAATCTCTCAAAGACTGATATGATGACTTTGCAGGAACTCACCAATAATAAGAACTTGGTGATCATTTCTGCAGACAAAGGTGGTGCAGTGGTAGTTATGAACTGGGTCCTTCCTATATGACACTGAGGCTCAGAGACAATTTCAGGATGTCAGATATTATACCAAAATGTCTGTGGATCTGTCTTTCATGTTCAACAACAACTTGATACATTTTTGGAATCAGCAGTTCAGGAAGGTATTACAGAAAAAACGAAATACCACCTCACGGTTCCAGATCCAACCAGCCAATACATATATCTTCTACCAAAGATTCATAAGGACCCTCAACATCCACCGGGCAGACCAGTTGTGGCCGGCAATGGTTCTTTGACAGAACCTTTGTCAGAATATATATTAAACCATTATTAAAATGGGTGAGATCCAGAATTCAAGACCCGACGGAATTCTTGGATATAATAAATGAAATGCAAATTGAGGATCACTGGTTACTAAGCACATTAGATGTTTGTGCTTTGTATACCAACATACCACACTGGGCTGGCTTGGACGCCATTGAATACTGGTTACACAAATCAGGCTTATATTAACCTGGGTTCAACACTCTTCTCATCTGTTTAACGGAACACATTCTCACCAAGAATGTTTTTTTCTTTGGTAAGCAATGTTATCTACAGGTGCGTGGCACTGCCATGGGGGCATCATTTGCCCCTTTATAGAGATATAGATATATATATATAGATATATATATATATATACGGATTTGTACATGGCTTACATAGAGGAACATATTTATGATGTCATGAGGAACATATTTATGATGTCATGCACAACATCTATTTGGAATCAATTGACATATGGCACAGATATCTGGATGATTGCTGGATGGTGTGGAGGTCTGATGTAGAATACCTCATGGAATTTGTAGGCTATCTTAATGCTAACGTGGGGTTTACAATTTATGATTAACTACCATCATGACAGGATCCCCTATTTGGATGTACTTGTAAGCAGAAATGATGACACTCTACATACTGAAGTATTTCGTAAACACCCACAATATAACACCTTACTCCACGCATCCAGCTTTCATCCTGCTCATATTGCCAAAAATATTTCTAAATCTCAATTCATTAGGATGAGACGTATCTGTTCAGATGATAACTTTTTTGAGTTTTTTCGTAAAGACCTGATTCATAGGTTCCAAGATAGAGGTTACAGTATGGGTCATGTATATATAGCTAGCAATTATGCTGCCAACTTGGATAGAAAGGGCCTTCTCAAATACAAAAGGCCGTCACAACATAAAACAAATACTCTGTTTTACCACTACATATGGCAGGAATACCAATAGATTCATTGATGTCATTAGAAGACATTGGAACATTCTATTAGCTGGTAATCTTTTATCACAACATTTAGGTGACACTTACCATTTTTCATTTAGAAAAGGGAGGAATTTGGGGTCTGTCTTTAACCACTACAAACATTACCATCAGTTAACATATAAGGATACTATACAAACTACTATCTCTGGTGACAAGTTATGTGGTTGTATGCCCTGTGGCCATTGTAGCCATTGTAATAAGGTGCTCAAGTCCAAACAATTTTCTAGCAGCAATTGTGGGATGATATTTGACATTAAGTTTTTTGCTAACTGCAGTACAGATTGGCTGATATATCTTGCCACCTGCAGTTGTCATACATTCTACATTGGACAAACTTCTAGACCACTTAGGCTACGCATTTCTGAACACCTTAGTGACGTCAAACACAAAAGGATGAGTAGTGCTCTGTTCAAACATACTTTAAAATACACCACTGCATCATTTAATTTTATCATTATTGATAGAATAACAGATGAGAGGAACAACAAAGCTGGTTGGCACTCAAAGCTGAATGCAAAAGAAAAAAAGTGGATTGTTAAATTAGGTGGTTTGTTCCACCCAGGTCTGAATGAATATTTATGAGCTCACCAATTGCACGACTTCATTAATTGTTCATAATGATATACAAGGACTACAAGTTATTTAGAAATTTTTTACATTGATGAAAGCTGGGCTAACCCCTTAGCCGAAACCGGTCTGTCATGTCATTTCTTGTTTTTCTTGTTTATTAAACTCTTATACACAGTTCACAGTTGCTGGCTCTTCTTTATTGTTTAATTCTGATTCTGTACCATAGAATCCAAATTATCCAATCCAAATTAGCTTTCTCAACTAAAGACACCCGTAAGGCATTTTTTGGTTACATTTTTAATCTAAAAGGAAGGGCCCAGATATGTGCCAAACTGGTAGTTAATGATACCACATCTACTGAGCCTGTGGATGTAGCTAACCTGTTGGCTGACAGGTTCTGTGAAAACTTCACTCCCCTCTCCCCGCCCACATGTACCCCATGACATACCTACTACCTGTCCCCTACCTTGTATCTCTAAAGAACAGGTCGTAAACACCCTCTCTAAGGCCAAAAATACAGCATCTATGGGACATAACATCCCAGGCTGTATCCTACATGGGCTTTAACGAGAATTAGTAACACTATTGGGTAATCTCTTCAGTCATAGTCTAACCACTGTCTTTGTCCCAGCTGAATGTAAAAGTGTCACCGTTATTCCCTTGCACAAAGGTGGTGCTTCCACTGACCCTGGGAACTATAGACCTATTAGCCTGACTAGCCTTCTCTGCAAGGTCATGGAGTGAATCATCACGGACCTCATCAACAAAGATGTAGGTAATCTTGAAACACTTGACCCTACTCAGTTTGGAGTTGTCAAAGAGGGATCCATGCCTGTTAAACTTGGTGGACTTCTGCAAGACGGTCATCAAGGCCCAGGACAAGGGGAAGTCTGTGCATTCAGCCTATCTAGAATTAGCTAAGGTGTTTGACACTATCCCCATTCAGGCATCATTGACAAACTCGCCCAGCTATGTATTAACTCTTATATCATTAGATGAGTCACTAACTGACTCAGTGATGGAACCCATATAGTCAAAATAGGGGAAGCTACCTCCAAGAGCAGACCTGTAACCAGTGGTGTTCCACAGGGATCAGCCCTGGGACCTCTACTGTTTGGAATCTATTTCTTCGAAGTACAAACAAAAACTAAAGGTCTGTAGCTGACAAAGTTTGCTGATGACTGCAAACTGGGAGCAGTCATAGGATCTCCAAATTGTCAACATCCTACAAGAGGGTTTTTCATAAACGATTGGTGCCAAGGTCATGACCTTAAACTCAATGCAAAAAAAAAAAATGTATTATCTCTTTTCTGTAGGGACGATGTTCCTGCTAACCACCACATCAGTACAGCACTTTAAGTACACACTTAGTGGTGAAAGATCTGTGCATACAGGTGGACAACAACCTTACCTTTGACCACCATGTCTCCACAGTGGTAAGAAGGGCATTCTATGTTGCTCATCTCATACGCAAGGGCATTGCTTCCAGAAAAAAGAAAGTTATAACCCCCCTGTACTCTTCCCTCAGTAGGGCAATAACTGAGTAAAATGCCCTTTTGGTATGTACCTTTTCAAGCACCTGCAGTTGGAGAAACCACAAAGGTTCCAAATAAGGAAAATTCAAGGTCTTCATCTGTCTTGCGTGGATTGTCTGAAATCACATTAATTCTGTTCTGTTTCATACAGACTACTCAGACGCTGTCTCTGCCTTGCATACAAGACAATCTCAGACCCTGCTTTGTTGGGAATGCTGCATCTTCATAAGTCATATGGTACACTGGTTACTCACTCTAACCTTTACCTGGTATGTGACATTAATAGAACCTGGTGAAGAGACAGATTCCTCTCCCAGAGGTTACCACACTTTTGGAGCAGACTCCCACTTCATGTCAAACAGAGCACCTCATTGGACCTCTTCAAATGCAGTCTGGACAATTGGATTGGTAACCGTAAATTCACCCTGGGAGTTGCACCTGTGTCCCTCCTAGACGGGGACAATAAGTGCTGATCGTGGAACTAAGGGTAGAACTTGGCTAGGCTTGTAAGGGCCTTAGGGCCATTAGCCTAGTAACTTCCTATGATGGCTTATAAAAATCATTTCCCTAGATACACCAGTTTACTCTTTCAGTATCTCTGATAGAGTAGTCTGCAATTTGTCAACTTGCTACACTCCCGGAAAATGTATTCCCAATTACCCCTTTCTTCCCCATCACAGCTCCAACATTTGTTATCTACCAGAGGAAAAATTCTCTTCTGTCTGCTTGGGGTACAAACATATCAGTGTAAACATTTTCATAGCAAAAATCCTAAATCTTCTAGATGCTGTTGCATATTTGGGGGACATACATATATTGGCCCCCATTGCTTCTTTGCAAATTGCTTACCCAATTTCTTCCCAATCATTTCTAACCTCCTCTGATTCTTACGGTTATCATGCAATATTTTATATGCTTTACTAAATATTCCTTTAAAAGCAGCTACTGTTTTCGATTCTACTAGAAACTCTTCCAGTGCTGGTCTTTCATTTAGGACACAACATTTCTTTCTTTGCCAATCATCTGATATTGATCCTTAATAGCGAAGGCAATCTCTACCCTACACCCCAAATAAATTCTTGGCATCTTTCCTGTTCTGTTACCTTTCCCCTCTAGTTATTTGCTCCCAATACCTTGGTTCCTTTGCCAATTTTCTCCAATAAATTCTAGCACCCTATTGCCAATTGTCTGTATCACTAATTAGTCATCCCAATCAGCAGAACCTCCTTTCTCCATTCCCGTGTTGGCTTAGTTCTTTGAATACTATCTGCTACTTTACGAATATAATATTTTGTATGATTATTGTTCTCATTAAAGGACTGCATCCAAAGTCTGTCTCTCCTTGTTTTATGAGCTTCCTCCTTGTTTTATGACCATCCCTTTCCACTTTAAATTATAGGTTTCTGCTTGTACTATGTATAAGAGCCTTAACTGTGTAGCTCTAAAATACCCCTTCAAATTGGGTAATCCCAATCCACCTTGTGCTATTGGAAGAATCAGCTTATCCCTCTTGACTCTTGCTGTCTTTTCCTCCCAGATAAAATCCTTCAGGTCTTCATTGTTATCCACAGCGTCTCCTCTGGTTGATAGAAATATGGCTGTCCTGTGTATAAGACTAATGGGACTAAAACATTTTAACTGCTTGTATCTTGCTGTCCATATCCATATAACAGAACTTCCAGTTTCTCTGTTTTTGCACTGTCTTCAGTCTCTCTCCACATATCCTTAGCTGCCACACTGGAATAATTTTTAGCCCATACTCCTAAATACTACATTTCATCATGTTGCCATAAATATGGATACTGCTGAACCAATTTGTGTGTGGGTCCGTAATTTACCACTATTGCATTTGTTTTAGCTTCATTAATTTTCTATCCTTAAAAGATTTGAAACTATCTCAAAATGTTCCACAAAACCAGAAAAGGACATTAGTGTTATCAGGTACAAAATATTATGTGCAAATACAGCCAGCTTTTTTTCCCTGCCACATACATCTTTGCCTTTGTCATATGTAATGATTTAATAATCTTAAATTTATATAAATTAAAAACAAAATGCCACCATTTTAGTTTCAAACATTATACATTACTTAAAATCCATCCAGTCATTGTTAGTTAAGCATTATATGGCTTATTCAAATCTTGCCTCATTAAACCGGTTTCCTTCTCTGCATATATTGTTCCCAGAATTTCCATTTTTCCCTATGTAGTTTGCTCCTACCCTTTTCTGCATATCCCAATTCCAGTTGTTTTATCTCTATTCACTACTTCTACTAAAGTTGGTCCAGACTTTGATTTCAATTTGCTAGTAATTGCTTTTTTGGCAGCCACCATAATTAGATTCAGCAAGGTTTTACTTTATCTAAGCAATTCCGATTTTGTATCATAGCTCAGAAAAGTCTCTCCAGTCGGCTTACCCAGCATCTTCGACAGATCTGCAGGGAATCCCTAAAGTCTGCCAGCTAATTACTCTCCCAAAATATATGCTCCCAGCCACCTCTTTCTTGCCTGTCACATCTCCAACATTTGCTGTCCACCAGAGGAAAAATTATTTTGGAGTCTACTTGGATATAAAAATATCTGTGTAAACACTTTCAGGCAAATATCCTAAATCTTCTAGACTATGTTGCATATTTGGGAGAGATACATATATCCCCCCATGGTCTCTTTGTGAATTGCTTATCCAATCTCTCTTCCCAATCCTTTAAGCTCATCTGATTCCTATAACTATTGTGCAATGTTTGATGTGCTCTACTAATTATTCCTTTTTAACTGTAGCTTCTGTTCTAGATTCTATTAAAAAATATTCTATTAAAAACTCTACCAGTGCTGGTCTTTCATTTAGGGCCCCCCTATTTATTTCGCTTTGCCTATACTCTGTTATCAATCCTTGATAGGGAAGGGAATCCATAATCTTCAGTCCAAGTAAACTTTTGGCCTCTTCCTATTCTATTTCATTTCCCTTTCTAGTTATTTGCTCCCAATACCTTGGTTCCTCTGCCAGTTTTCTCTAATAAATTCCAGCCTCCTCTTGCCTATTATCTGTATCCCTAACCATAGTCATCCCTGTTGGCAGAATCTCTCTTCTCCATTCTTGTGTGGGTTGTGTTCTTAGAATGCTCTCTGCTATTTTATAAATGTAATACTCTGTATGATTTTTGGTGCTCTCCTTAAGAGTCTGCCTCCAAAATCCCAGTCTCTCCTTATTTCTTGAGCTTTCCTGCCTGTATCATCATCATTTCTTTCCTCATTATGTATAAGAGCCTCAACTGTGTTGCTCTAAAATACCCCCTCAAATTGCATAATCCTAGTCTGCCTTGTTTTATTGGAAGTATCCGCTTATCCCACTTGACCCTTGCTGTCTTCCCTTCCCAGATAAAATCCTTCAACTCTTTTTTTAATTGCAATCCACAGCTTCTCCTCTGGTTGATAAAAACATGCCTGACCTCTGTGTATCAGACTAAAGAGACATAAACCTTATAATGTCTTGTATCTTGATATCCATATCCATATAACTATAGCAAAGCTTCTCAATTATTGTATTTTCTTCTGTTTAGTCTCTTCCCACATATACTTAGCTGCCACAACAGAGTCCTTTCTGATCCATACTCCTAAATACTTCATTTTATCATGTCCCCATAAATATGAATACTGTTGGACCAGTTTGTGTGTGGGTACATAATTTGCTGGTACTGCCTTTTGTTTTAGCTTCATTAATTTTGTAACCTGAGAAGATCTGAAACTGTCTTAAAATGTTCCACAACACTGTAATGTCCCTTTCTGGTTTTGTCATGTATAAAGTATCATCTGCAAAAAGAACCAGCTTTTCCTGACAATCATGCCAGTTATATTTTTGAATTTCTGAGTCCCTTATTTTCTTTGCCAGTAGTTCTAAAAAAAGGGGGAAGCAGACAACCCTGCCTGGTTCCTGTACTCAAGCAGAAGTTATCAGAGAGGACCCCCACCCACTTTAATTTTTGCCTGTGATCCCTTATATATACTTCTAATCAACCTTGTAAATGTAGCAGGGCAAACAAATGCTTCAATTGGCCCTGTTCATGAAGTCCCAGTCTACTATTAAATGCTTTCTCTGCAGCAAGACCCACCAATAAAAGTGGTATTTCTTACGTTCTGCTTTCCTCTAGATCATCTATGTTCTGTTAATATTGTCACATGTTTTCCTTCCCTCCACAAAACCACACTGATCCATGTGTATCAATTTTGGTATCACTTTTGCCTTTCTTTTAGCCATTATAGACACGAACACTTCATAATCTTGGTTTAGTATTGAAATGGGCCTGTATAAAGCTGGATCCGATGGATCTTTACGTATTACCATTGCTACCACCTTCTTCCAGGATGCTGGTATGGCTCCTCCTCTTAAAATACTGTTAACCTTCCAGATCGTTATCAATTTTTTCCCTCCTAGTTTCCAAACTTCCACAGGAATTCCATCTATTTTTGGGAGCTTTCTTGTAGATTGGTTATACATAGCCATTTTTATCTCATCTGTTCTTATCCTAGCTATTAGTAATTGATCATCTTCTACTTCTAACCTTGGCATATTTAATTCTTCCATAAATATTTCCATTTGTACATTTCCTTGATTTCTGTATTTCTCTGATTTTATACAAACTTTCATAAAATTTCCAAAAGATTTCTTAACACTTCTACAGGATCTCTTATCTTCCTTGTTATAAGCTCGCTAAGCTTGGTGGCAACTCTTTCCACTTTCTGTTGCTTGAGTCATTGTGCTAAAAGTTTTTGTGCTCTAGAAATATTACCAAAGAACATTTGCTTAACAGCAATCTTTCTAAACTCCTGCACATTATCAAGGTAATCTGTTAATTTCCGTTTAGCATTCTGCAGTTGCTCCTTTTCTTGTTCTGAGAAATTCCCCCTATTTTGCAATACTTTAACATTTGCCAGTCCCTCTAAATAATTCTTATTCCATCTTAATCATATCGCCCTTTGTTTTATTTCCACCCTAGCTTTAAACTCCACTTTAATTTTATCCCACTCCCTACCTATATTTCCAGAAGAAAATTTTACTTTCTGTAGTAGCTCCTGAATTAATTACAAAACCCATTCCTTAAATTCCTCTGTCTTCAACCGATAGGTGGGAAAGCACCAGTGTCTCATTTTTATTTCATTACTTTGCATTTTTATTTTAGTTATTATTGGGTGCATTTCAAGGCCTTCAATTAAATGCGCATGTTTTTGTGAGATAGATTTTCTATCTACCCTAGCCCAGGTTTTTGTATCTCTGTGAAAATGTAAATTCAGTCTGAACTCCTAGTACTGAATTCACATCTTCCATGACAAAAATTTTCAAAAATTTCTTCAAAAATCTACCCTCATCTGTTATATTTTCCCTTCTAGGCCCCACAAACACATCTTCACTATTGCAAACATAATTCCGGTCTCCACCTGTAATATTTCTTGCTGAAAGCTGACTATTTCTCCCAGAATTTTCTTAAGCTCCATAATAGCAGTTTTAGGAAGATAAATGCTTGCCAGTGTAATCCTCCTCCTTAGCCAATACCCACTTAATACCATGCATCTTCCATTATTATTATCTTTCAATTAATATAATTAAGATTGGACACTCTTTAAGGGCCTTAAAGTAGCTGATAAGGGGTTCTGGTGACGGTGACAACTACCTTATAGTCTGGGCAGAACAGGGCATAGGTAGTAAACCTGAGCCAGCCTTTCCCAGGTATGTGTGTGTAAAACAGATCTCCAAGAGTGTGTGTGTCAGCTACTTGGGTAGGGATACAAAACACTGGTTGGACAGAAAGTGTTGGAGGATTTGGCTTGGAATCCTGGCTAAGGACTCAACTCTATAGCTGTACCAGTTGGGGAGTCTTATCGGGGATCTGGGGAAAGAGGGAGAAAACAGTCCTGGACTGACTGTAGTCTCTGTGTGCTCTTAAGGGAAATTGCACTTGATGCAAAGAGCTGCATTTGTAGTACTGTGTAGTAGCTGTCATCTTCCCAGTGTATGTTCCCTTCCCACTGGTGCCAGTGGTGAGGGTTGAGGCTCCTGTATGCCCCCCCCCCCCCCCACTGGTGCCAGTGGTGAAGATTGAGGCTCCTTGATTACTGGTCCAGTGGTGGGTTGCCACAAGTGGAATTTATTTACTTCTCTTGCCTAGTGTACAGCGAGTAATCATTTTCCACAAACACTCTGCTGTCTCCCACTTTTAGTATTTTGTCCTCCTACCACAGTTTTGTCAGAATCAACTCCTTCTGCTGGTAGGATTGCATCTTAACTATTAAAGGTCTAAGTTGCTTTCTTATAGCTAGGTTTGGAGCATTCACACGATGTGCCCTTTCAGCTAACAACTCCTGCTGTGGAATACCTGTCCAGTTGCTTATTTGTGGTTTCATAAAATTAATGCAGTCTGTTCCTTCCAGCTTCTCTGGTATAGCTAAAATGTTTTTCCTATGTGCTCTGTCCTCTAATTCTATTATTTTTTGAAACATCTCTTCCTGAGTAGTCTCGTATTCAGCCACCCTTTTCTTCATTTTGACCTCTAATTTTTGCAGCTTTATCTCATTTGAATATCTATGTCCAAAGACTCAGAAAACCATTAAACTATAAAACGTAAAAAAAAAAAAAAAAAATACCAAAAAATCAATACCAAACTTTTAATATAAAACAAACATAAAAGTAACTGGTGAGCACTTTCGTTCAAAGTGAACTTCTTCAGACCAAGTTACACATTCACTAAAAACACATTTAAATAACATTTAAAATCACATGATTAATTGCCTCAGTGCTTTAACCCTTTCTTCTTCAATACATTGATGCCAGGAAAAGCGCTTCCATTTAACCTAACCTGCCAACAATATTCTTTCCAGTCGAGATCCTCTTCAGCATTTCACCTTACAACCTGATCTATTACTATAAACAAAAACTTATTACTGGAATTATCATGCAAATGGCAGGAAACAGTGTGCTTAACCAAGGCATTAGTGCTATCATTCCTATTTATAGCCTTAGATGCTCATAAATTCTAAAATAAAAAGCATCTAGTAGTTCTTCCTAAGTAGAAAGCTGGACATAATTTGCACAATGCTAAGTAAACTGCAAATTTTGATTAGCAATCAAAATGCCCACTTAACTCATAATTCCTGGCTGAAATCCTAACTTTAGAAACCATCATAATTAGGGGACAATGATTACAATTGCCACATCTAAACATCCGTGTAGAATTATGAAAATTTAAACTGTCAGCTTTCTTATAAAAATGTTCCTTCAAAATTTATCCTCTGTCATAAAACCAGGCATCTCTCCCATTACTTTTTGGATATTCAAAAAATTGGATAAAAACTTCCAATTTTTATTTATTTATCCATTTAACACCTGTCTCATCCACTGAATTATTCAACATACAAGCTAATGAGTAGTCTTTTTTTTTCACTGTTCACATTATTATGCTCACTACTGCCGCTTTGTAATATCACTCTATCAAAGACTTTATTTAGCATATATACTGGATATACTCTCTTACTAAACCTGTTTTTCAAAACTTCACATTCAACAATAAAGGACTCCCCAACCTCTGTCAACCTAACTTTATCAAACTGACTATTAACAATATTATTTTTCAATTTAGCATTGTGCATACTATAGCTCAAAAAATTGCTTTGTACTGGCTTCTTATATATTCTAGTGCTTAACTTATTCAATTTAAGCACATTCAAGTCCAAATAATAGACTTACTATCAAAATTAAAGGTGAATTTCAAAAACTGACACTGAATTCAAGTAATTCATAAATGCACGAAGAGCTGCTTCAGTTCCCTTGCAAATAAAAAAAAACAAAAAACAAATCATCAATAAACCTTTTATAAATTATAGTACTATAAAATTCAGATTCAGAAATTAATTCCTTCTCCCAACCCATCATGAAAACATTGGCATAGCTGGGAGCCTGTTTTTGTTACAAAAACAGGATAACATTTAAAGGAACATTTTTATAAGAAAGGTGACAGTTTAAATTAAAATGATTCCATAGGGATGTTTAGATGTGGCAATTGTAATTATTGTCCCCTAATTATGATGGGTTCTAAAGTTAGAATTCCAGACAGGAATTATGAGTTAGTTTTAAGTGGGCATTCTGATTGCAAATCAAAATGTGTAGTTTACCTAGCATTGTGCAAGTTATGTCCAGCTTTCTACACAGGAAGAACTACTAGTTGCTTTTTATTTTAGAATTTATGTGCATCTTAGATCTATAAATAGGGATGATAGCACTAATGCTTTGGTTAAGCACATTGTTTCCTGCCGTTTGCATGATAATTCCAGTAATACGTTTTTGTTTACAGTAATAGATCAGCACCCACCTGTTTTCATAATTTACAACCTGAAGAGGATCTTGACTGGAAAGAATGTTGTTGACAGGTTAGGTTAAATGCATGTACTTTTCCTGGTGTCAGTGATGGGGAGAATTTCAAAGTAGTATTGAAGAAGAAAGTGTTAAAGCACTGAGGCGATTGATCATGTGATTTTAAATGATGTTGTTTAATGTGTTTTTAGTGAATGTGTAACTTGTCTGAAGAAGTTCACTTCAAACGTTATGTTCATTTAAATATCTGTTTAAAGCTTCTTCAATTTTTTTCCAGCCTTTTGTTTATGTTGATATCCTTCCTCAGTGTTTTATTTTAACCAGGTTTGTATGCAGTTGTCTGATATGCTCCTGTAGTTTGTTGGAAGTCATGTCTGAAGGTTGTATTGCTTTTTGCTGAACAGCTGCAGAACCTTTCCCAGTCAGTGTTTCTTCACTTTTTGTAGCTGATTTTTTCCCCGATCTTCAGATTTCTTTATTCCTGGCATCCAGACAGTGCACTTACTAGCCAGTTACTGAAATTTACCCATACACACAAGTCTACTGGCCTCCTCTGCTGAGTTTTAGGGTATCTAGAAACAAGCTGTTACTCAGTGTGCAGCCATATTGGAAGTCCTAGTTCCAACTCTGACTACCATACCAATTATATACTTGTGTAGGAGTCCCTTATTTTCTTTGCCAGTGGTTCTAAGTATAATGCAGATAAAGGAGAAATGGGACACCCCTGCCTGGTTCCTCTGTTCAAGCAGAATTTGAGAGAGAAACCTATATACTTTTAATTTTCACCTGCAGTCCCTCATATGTCCTCCTGATCAACCTTATAATTTTATCAGGGAATGTAAATGGTTCCATTGACCTGCTCATAAAGTCCCAGCTTACGCTCTCAAAAGCTTTTTCTGCATCAAGACCCACCACCAGCAGTGGTATTTTCTTACATTCTGCTTCCTTATGGATCATCAGTGTTCTGTTAATTTTGTCAAATGTTTGCCTCACCTCCACAAAACCACATTGATCCATATCTGTCCATTTTGGCATCACCTGTGCCATTCATTTAGCCATTACTGAGTAATCATGGCTTAGTATTGAAATGTGCATGTATGAAGCTAGATCTGATGGATCTTTACCCTCTTTAGGTATTACAGCTACCACTGCTTTCTTCCAGGATTTTGGTGCTTCTCCTCTTAAAATACTGTTAAACAAAGCCTTCGAGCTTTCATTTGTCTCTCCTAGCTTCCAGACTTCTACAGGCATACCATATATTCCTGGAGACGTTCATGTCGTTAGGTTATACATATCCATTTTTATCTCATCTTCTGGGTTCAGGTGCCTAGGTATGGAGACATTTCCCTATGCTACATTTGGTTGGGGACACATGGCTGAAGTGACTTTCAGTTGAAGAGATATATGGCTAATGTAGTTCCTAACCTGAAACTTCATTAACTGAATGCACAGGAGGACTAATGTCCATGGCCCCCCCAAGGCAACATGAAACGGCAAGAAGTATGGCGTCGGCAACAGCATGGCTATGGACCATGTCAGTGGCAGTAAAAATACAGTGCATAATGTGCAGTACTTTTATAATTGGTGTGTTTGTGAATCACTACCATGTCATATTATCTACAGAATCTTATCTAAAACACATATTGGAGCCTAAATGACTACAATAGTATGCAGGATATTCTTCATGATTTAGCACACTTTTACATGTTGTAGTTACATAAGCATGTACTGTACACTTAGCACAATTCTCATTACTTCTTCTGCCCCCATGCACTTGGTTATTAAACCTGTGGTCATGTTAGTTTGTGCTTCTGTTTGCCCACAGGGAATTTATAACAGGCATATTTCTCTGCATCTGAATGTCACTTCAGTCATGTGTCCCCAGCCAGCTACCACATAGAAATGTCTCTCTGCCTAGGTGTCTCATCCCCATTTCCTCCTATCCTGTTAGTAATTGAGCCTCATCTACCTATAACCTTGGCATACTTAATTTTTCCATAAACGTTTCTATTTGTAAATTTTCTTGATTTCCATATTTCTCTGCTTTATTCGGACTTTCATAGAATTTCCAAAATATTTCTAATGCTTCTGCAGGATCTCTTGATATATTCATTGTTTTATGCTCTGTAAGCTTGGTGACAGACCTTTCTACTTTCTGTTCCTGAGTCATTGTGCTAAACATTTTCTGCTCTAGATTTATCAAAAAACAGTTGCTTAACATAAATCTTTCTAAACTCATGCATATTATTGAGGTGTAATCCCTTATTTTCTCCTTGGTGTTCTGCAGTTGCTGCCCCTCTTGTTCTGTGAGATTCCCCCTATCATGCACTACTTCAGCATTTGTCAGTCCTAAATAATTTATGGTTTAGAAGTAACAACATCTCCCTTTCTTTTATTTCCAAGCTGTTTTTAAATTCCACTTAATTTTATCCCATTCCATAGCTATATTTTCAGAAAAAAATTCAGTTCAATCTTATAGCTCCCGAATAATTTCCTCTACCCATTCCTTAAATTCCATTCTTTTCAACAGATAGGTGGGAAAGCACCTGTGTCTCATTTTTATTTCATTGCCCTGTGTTTTTATTATTTATTATGGGCGCATGATCTGAAATAGTTATTGGGTGTGTGTATCAGGACCTTCAATTAAATGCACACATTCCTGTGAAATGTAAATTCTGCCTAGCGTGTTTTTTGTATCTTGGGGAATAATATGTACATTAATTCTCTGAATCCATATCTTCCATGCCAAATATTTTCATAAATTCTTCAAAAAATCTATCCTCCTTTGTTATATTTTTCCTTCTCGTCCCACCAACACGTCTTCACTGTTGCAAATCAAATTCCAGTCCCCGCTTGTAATATTCCTTGCTAAAAGCTGATTTCTTCCAGAATTTCGTAAACTCCATTATAGCAGTTTTAGGTTACTGTAAATACATGGCGGTTGTAATACTCTTCCCTTGCCAGTAGCCCCCAAGCACTAAATATCTACCATTGCTATATTTATCATCTTCTATCACTATTTCAGTTCTCTTGCAATTAATATAATTTAAGTACTCCTGTTTCTTTGTCTCCGGTATCAAATTCACATGTTCAGTTCTTGCCAAGTGCGTTTCCTGTAGCATAGTAATTTGGAGTCTACACTTGAGTCCACTCCTCTTTCTTTTTTATATTTGTCTGTGAGACCATTCATAGAGATTACAGAAACCATCATTGTATTAAAAATTATTTCCACCTTTTATATATAACAGCTGTTTTGTTAAATGTCTAGTTCCAGTTTTTACATTGATATACTGTTTGGCAGGTTTATCTTTTATACATTTTTCTTGTCATATCTATTTGAGCCTGTCACATCTTACAAAACATTTTGTTTTATTGAAACTCCTAAAACAAAAAAGCACACCCCCCAATAGCTCCCTAAAACCTATTAACGTAATACCAACACACAAAACTATGTACATCTTCAAATCCAAAAGCTTTACCCTCCTAATGGGAAAAAATGTTCCAAACTGACAGCCACACTCAGACGTGAATTAATCTAAAAGAATGATTATCCATACTAAGATGCATGTTCCAGCTTCTGCTTCTGCTAAGTGCTGTCAGGTTTTGTCTTATATTTATAGCTCTCCCAGCTAGGTAAACACTTGTAATGCTTTCAGAGAACATCCTGTTCTAGCCATTTCTCTTGTCAGATTGTCTTCTGGAGACAGAGACATGAGGACCAGCTACAGAATTGCTACTAAGTATACATTTATTTGCTAGAAAAAAAGCCTTATCAGTTTTTTCCATTTACTTGCTTTCTCTTAAACTTTGTTGCTAGATGAAGCTGAGTGCCTTAATGCAGTCATTCACCTATGCGAGAATAGGAAGCGGCACAAAAATATTTCTTTTGTCATGCTCATTTAATCAGACTCTTCTATTTATTTATTTTACATTGCAGTACCTACATTTCTTAAAACTGAACAGGGAGAGAGCGAGAGAAGGGAGAAAAGACACAGGAACACAGGTTTGCATTAGTATCCCCATTACACTTAAAAACAACTGAGAAAACTTTACCTTATCGCATGCACTACAAAAATAGTGCGATTACAAAAAAAATTGTTTTACTTGGTTAATTTTCTTCCTGCTCTTCCCCTCTTCTAAGTATTTTTCTGATCATTAATAACATACAAGGTAGGGCATATGCTTTTAGAGTCCCTTACAAGTTTAACCAAGTCCAAAAAAAAGTCCAATATTTCCAGATTTTCTAGCTTTATCATGTATCACAAATATAATTGTTTTGTAATCACCATTTGTCAATTTCCAAGTTATTGGTTTTGTTCCTGTCAATCTTCATTTCCCAGATCCTGTCTCTGCTTATTTTTTAATGTACTCTTGATTCTTCTTTTTTCCTTTTCTCAAGCATTTTCTGTTGAAACATTGGAAAAGGTTTCGTTTCACAGCTCACTTTTCGTTGGACAGACTTTTGTATTTCCTCCTCAGGATGTACTTCATTAAAAATGTTGTCCTTCCAGGGAAGACTATTTTGAAGATAGCTGGGTACAGCAGTTTGAATCTCACACCTGCTTCTCAACATTTCCTGAAAAGTGGTATAGATTTATTACTCTTCTGCCTGGTGTACGAGTAATCATGCTCCACAAATACTCAGCTGTCTCATACTTTAGTACTGTGTCCTCCTGCCACAGTTTTGTCAGAATCAACTCCTTCTGCTGGTAGGATTGCATCTTTGCAGTTAAAGGTCAAGGTTGCTTTCTCATAGTCAGGTTTGGAGCATTCACATAATGTGCCCTTTCAATTAACAGCTCCTGCTGTGGAATAAGAGTCCAGTTGCGTATTTGTTCTTTCATAAAATTAATACAATTTGTTCCTTCCAGCTTCTCTGGTACATCAGAAAAATCTCGTTTTCCCTATGTACTATGTCTTCTAATGCTATTATTTTTTGAAACATCTCTTCCTGAGCAGTCTCATATTCGGGTAGCCTTTTCTTCATTTTGCAGTTTTATCATCTCTTCTGAATATCTGTTTAAAGCTTCTTCCATTTTTTCCAGCCTTTTGTTGCTCGAGTTAATATACTGTTAGCAATTCATTTATTTTAATCAGGTCTGTGTGCAGTTGTTTTATACTTTCCTCTATATTACTGGAAGTCATGTCTGGAGCTTGAACTGCTTTTTGCTGAACAGCTGCAATATTTTTGAGTCTGTGTTCCTCACTTTTTGAAGCTGATTTTCCTTCAGGTCCTCTATTTCTTTTTTTCCTGGCATCCAGGCAGTGCACTTACTAACCAGTTACTGAAATTTACCCTGAAGTATAAATCCACTGGCTTTCTCTAAGTTTCTGTTTTACCAGTGGGAGAGCTATAATTAAACTGTTACTCATTGTGCAGCCATCTTGAAAGTCTGGGGGCATACATTTCGTAAGTATGAACAGCACAAAAAAAATTCTTTATAACCATAACCATTTCTCAGCTTATTGGAGAATCTGCAGATTTTTAAGATTTATGTGGAAAACAGCTTGCTGAATCTCAACTAAACACAGATCCAGTTGAATACATGGGATAAAGGGATGAAGTCTTGGCTGTAACCCAGATGGCCAGACTTTGATTAGAGCCTTAGATGTTGAAGGAGTTGGAGGAGGGGAGGATGTGTGCAACCAGTGACCGCATGTATGCATGCTATTGTGTGAAAGTCTTTTAGCCCACTCCTCAGCTGAAGAAGCTGTGTTTACCAGTGCCAGTACATACCAGCAGCAGTAGGGCTGTGATGACTGCATGCTTGTCAACCAGCTCTTGCTGTATTCAGTGCTGTTTGTGCATGATGAGGAACATGCACTGAGGCTGTTAATGCAAGCTGAAGTAATCCATCGCTGTAAACATCCTGGGTTATGGCAAGAAATTCTGTCAATGTAGACCTCTTGTGATTGTTTCCTAGTCAATTTGGGAAATGAATGGACCATTTGGTCGTGGAAAGGCTGATTGCTATCAGGCAGCAGGGAAGAAAAAATATATATAGAAGATTACACATAGCTGTGAAGGGCATGAAAAAGAACTGTATTAGAGAGTTATTGAATATTTTTTTTCCTTGTTAACAGTAACAGTGTAACATCATGGATATAGTGTGTTCAGCATTCACACACAGAAAGGAATCTTAACAGCCACAACGTTAGGAGATGTGCTGTGGAGTACATAGAGACCCGTAGTGTCTCATGGCTAAACCAAAGAGAAGTTAAATTATTATTTCCTACATGAATCACTGTACCACAGAAATGCAATATGCTTTGCATAGTATGTGCACTTTCAAAAAAAAAAGGCTAAGGAACAAATACTTGTAGCAAGACAAAGGGGGTATTTACTGTTATTCTGCTATTCTGCTACATTTATCCTTTGTTTGCAGTGTGTAGACGTCGCCTATGAAAAATGCAAATGAGATGTAATTGGTATGTTTTGGGAGGTATGATTGTCACTGCACAATGGCGGCACAGTGGCTCAGTAGGTAGTGTTTTTGGCTCACAGAGAGAGGTTTCTAAACTGGTTCTTGTGGGGTGCCTTCTGTGTGGAGTCCCAATGTTCTCACTTTGTTCATCTGGGTTTTTTTCCAGGTAGATGTTCTTTGTGTTTCACTGTTGCAGTCATTACATTTGGGTTATCTGCTTGCAGTAGCCCTCAGTCGGCCTGATTAATAAAGTCTTGGGTCCTGTGTTGGTTGCTGTCCCTTCCTCCATGACATCAGGTCGTCAGGGGTATAAAACATGCAGCCGACACCATTATATCAGTCTTTCTTGCCGTGCGGTGCCCGAAGCAGAAGCAGTTCGCAAGTACCGGTCGGCCGACTCCTGAAATTTTCACTTTCGAGTTTCAGAACCGAAGTCTTCAACTAAAGCTAAGTACCCCATTGGAGAAACTTTTTCTTGCTCCTTACTGATGTCAGTAAAAGTTAATAATTGCATTACTTGTGGAAAGCAAATACCTGACAAAGATTTTCATTCATACTGTATTCCTTGCCTAGTCCCTGACCACGACGTACCTTGCTGTCGGTTTTCTGCCTTATTTAATCAGTGTACTATCCGTAGTCGTTATATTTTCGCCTCTAAATACTTCGGTTCTCAGTTCAATTATCCAGAAATTTCATTGGTTAGTCATCCGACTACCGGGATTCTGAAAAAAACGCAAAGATAAAGAGGCCGCCTAGGTCCATAGCTGCCTACAACGCTTCTATTAAGCCAGTCGCCAGTTTGCTGGTACTCAGTGAAGCGCTTTCGCAGCCCCTGATACAGCTACTTCTGATTCGCAAGCCTCTACTGAGACCCATTCGGAGTCCAGTATGCTGCGAGCTGCTTCAACTGTGGAACCTGGGGATATCTCTACCTTGGATGGGTCCGGAGCCGCTGTACAGGCACCGGCTTCTGATGGTGTATTCAGGCCTACGGACTTGCATATTAAACCGATGCCTCCTTCTTCATTTAGGCCTAAATCTCGAACCATGCCTAAGAAACCGATGCCCAGGCCGCATGCACAGGCCTCTATGCCTAAAAAACAAATAAGAATGGCTGAAGATTTTATCACTCTAAGGGGAAGCCAACCTCCCCCTTCTAAGAGGCCTAGGACTGAAGTTGTTTATGAATCTTCTGACCAGGATTCTGATTTCTTTGATTCTTCTGATGATCTGGATTTACCCTTATCTACTTACGAGGATTCCGATGCAGAGAACTCTGTTCCCTCTGCTTCCCCTCCAGAGGATTTTTCTTTTGGTGAAACCATGCATACTCTAAGGGAACATTTCCACTGTGAAAGCCAGGATTTTTCTGATTCGAAAAAGAGGCTTAGGGATTTCTTACTCCTGCCTCAGCATAGGCCTTTAGCTGTGCCTCCTATACTAGACGTTGTTGATGCCTTTTCGGAATCGAGTTTGGCCCCTGATTCTTTGCCTCCTACTCCCAGAAAACCTGACCGATATTACAGGGTTCCTGATTTACAGAAGTTGCTTTTTAAAAATCCTATTGCGGATCCAGGGACTATCTCACAGGGACCCAAGGGCATTAAGGCTTCTACTGCTAAAAATCCTTCCCCTTCTGATAGAGACTCCAGGGCGCTGGATAGATGGGGTAAGAAGGTTTACATTTCTACAAGTTTGACCATTAGGGCTTTAAACTTCCAGTTTCATATGTTAAAGTATCAACAACATGTTATTGGATTGCTTAAACAGAAAATTATGTTGATTCCTGACTGTGCTGAAAATAAAGAATTACAGGATTTAATGCATTCTGCTGAACAGGTTGGAAAACATACTTTGCAATGTGGATTTGATTCATTAGAGGCCTCTTGCAGGGCTGCATTTACTGGGTCTGTTCCCAGAAGGCATGCTTGGCTTAAGGAGCAATCTTTGCCTGATCATGCTAAAGCTAAACTATTGGATGCTCCCTTAAATCAGGACCGCCTGTTTGGCAACAAAGCTGAGGAAGTTCTTAAAAAAGATGGAAGATGAAGTTAAATGTATGCAAACTGTTAAATATTTCTTACAAGTTTAGCCTCCTGGATTTAGTAGGCATTGGCCCTCTAAGAATTTGTCCTTTCCAGCTCCTTCCAGGTCTTCTCAATCCAAACCTAGACACAGCAGAAATCCCAGGTTTCAGTCCCAGGGGACACACAAGACTAAGCAGTGGGGGGTTTCCACATGCAAATCTGGGAGTAGTAAGACTCCCCCCCCCCCCCTTGGAAAACTGTTTCAATGACTTGCTTTTAAAACTTCCAAGCACTTCAAAACTGAATGCTCCTTTAGGCGGAAAGATTGGTCTGCAGGCCAAAAACTGGGAACTCATTACCCAGGGCAAATTGGTTTTAAATATAGTGTCCCAAGGATACAGATTTCACTTCCACATGTTACCAACACCAAGCAGGTGGCCAGATCTACCCCCAAATCAGTGGGCAGAGGCCCAAAATCAAGTACTCTGTCTCTTAAGCATGGGGGCTATTCATTAGGTACCAGAAGAGGAAAAGGCACATGGTTTCTATTCGAGACTTTTCCTGGTACCCAGAAAAGACAATACATGGCATCCTATCCTGGACCTTTCTACATTAAACACCTATTTGGTGATTCCAAAATTCAAGATGCTGTCTCTTCACCAGCTGCTTCCTATGCTAGGCAAAGATGCATGGTTGGCAACACTAGACTTAAAAGAAGCATACCTGCACATCCCAATCAGGGAATCTTGCAGAAGGTACCTACGCTTCAAAGCAGGCTACATGCTCTGTCAGTTCTCTGCACTGCCCTTTGGCTTATCTACTGTGCCCAGGGTATTCACAAAGTGCCTAGTTCCAGTCATTGCATTTTGCAGGCAAAGAAATATTCAAATATACTCATACCTGGACGATTGTGTAATTCAGGCAGAAAGCCAGGATATACTTTTGAATTATCTGGCCTTTGTTCAAAGGGTGCTGACTTGTCTGGGGTACACCATAAATGAGAAGAAATCACACCTGGTACCCTGTCAGCAAATTATGTTCCTGGGAGCAAGCTTGAATACAGCTCCCAGATGGCTTTCCTCACGCCAGAGAAACTGATTAATTTGACAACCAACTTCAAACAAGTGGCCACAAAAACCCAGTTATCTGCAAGGTAAATACTGCAAGCCTTGGGGTTCATGGCCTCCTGCATTCTTCTAATTCCATATGCAAGGCTGTATATGAGGAAACTACAGTGGTATCTCAAAAGTCATTCTCAGGATCTAGAAGCAATGATTCCTTTCATACCTTGCCTACACCTAGAGTTCCTCTGGTGGGCAGAGGCCTGCCACAAAAACGGGACTACCATTCACACTACCCCTTGCCGTCCAAACCTTAAAAACAGACGCATTGGACTATGCATGAGGGGCTCTCCTGGTAGCAGGGAAGTGTATTCAGGGCAGATGGAACCCTAATCAAATGCACCTGCACATAAATCAAAAGGAAATGTTAGCTGTACAGAATGCGCTGACAGCCTTCAAGGACCACATTCTTCCAGGACAACTAATGGTAAAGACGGACAACACCACTGTCATGAGGTACATAAATAAACAGGGGGGTACACATTCTTATCTCCTCTGCAGGCTAGCCATGGCATTGTGGAACACATCCTTGCGCTACCAAGTGAATCTACAAGCTCAATTCTTGCCAGGAAAACTAAATACACTGGCAGACAGACTAAGCAGAAACCTCATGGACCCACACAAGTGGAAACTGGAACCATGGATTTTCAACATGTTGACAAGAAAATGGGGGACTCCAGATATAGACCTGTTTGCCTTTCCCCAGAACCATCAATTGGATAAACTTTGCACAAGGATTCCCCACAAGTTGGCTTGGAAAGTGGATGCTTTATCCTTCAGCTGGAAAAACATATCAGTTTATGCCTTTCCTTCTCTGCCTCTGCTCTCCAAGGTACTATTAAAGATCAAACAGGACAAGCCAAGGACGATGTTAATTGCACCAGACTGGCCATGCCAACACTGGTACCCCCTCCTGCACAGTGTGTCACACTTGGCCCCATGGCACCTGCCTCAGACTCCTTCCCTGTTGTCTCAGCAGGAGAACCAGATTCTGCACCTTCAGCTGCAAACCGTGAACCTAGCAGCCTGGCTAATTACCTAATCTGTCCTTTACCACCCCTCGGTAAATCAGTGATGGATATCATTTTAGAGGCAAGGAGGTCTAGTACTAGAAAATCTTATGCTGCAAAATGGAAAAAATTTTGTGCCTGGAACTAATCTCATGGTATGAGCGCAGCAGTGCCCAATTTACCTCAGATTTTACAATACTTGACTGAGATGCTTCATAAGGGCTTGTCCTTTTCCTCCATCAAAATTCATGCCTCAGCCACTTCAGCTCATTATAGCACAGAGCCTCCCCTCTTCTCTCACCCACTGCTCAAGCAGTTTCTCAGAGGGGCCAAAGGCCACCCAAGAGAGCTCCAACTCCAGCCTGGGACCTTAACTTTGTCTTGGAGGAACTCACTCTTTCTCCTTTCGAGTCAGCTGCTACTGCAGATTTAAAATTCCTTTCTTGGAAAACAGCTTTCCTTTTAGCAATCACTTCAGCAAGAAGGGTATCTGAATTACAGGCCCTTATGGCAGTGGAGCCTTTCATCATCTTTCATGTGGACATGGTGTCCCTCAGAACCAATCCCTCCTTCATGCCCAAGGTGGTATCCATTGTGGCTCTTAATCAGTCCATTCATTTACCTACCTTCTTTCCTAACCCTCAGAACAAAGGGGAATGGATACTGTACTCCTTAGATGTGCACAGACAACTTAGATTCTACTTGGACAGGATTAAACCTCAAAGGAAATCTTAACAACTGCTGATGGCATTTGCTGCAGGGACAGAGGAGAAAGCTATTTCAAAATGAATAGGCCACTGCATTCATTTCTACTATAAGCACCATGGTAAACCTATCCCACAGGGCATCAGACCCCATTCAACCAGGGCTGCATCTACCTCTACAGCCTTTCTCAGGGGCGTCCCTACCAGGGACATCCTAGAAGCTGCTACCTGGAGATCTGTACATACTTTTACCAAGCATTATCATTTGCCAAATTTCTCTAAATCCAGAGCTGGCTTTGCCACTGCAGTCTTGCTGGGCCTTATAGCTGGTCCTAATTCTATTTAAATTCCTCCTCCCAACCTTAGCTTTGGGAATCTACCCAAATGTAATGACTGCAACAGTGAAACACGGAGAACATAGTACAGTTGTGTACACTTACCATAAATGTAGATGTTCGAGTGTATTCACTGTTGCAGTCCTGGTTACCCTCCCTCCAGCCCCCTTTCTTTTTTGTCTATACCTCTACTCTCCCTTACTATGCTCAAAAGCTTTTTGGTGTATTTGCTTTTTTGTTGGAGGTATATCCTTGTATTTATAGATTTAATTGCTTCCCATTAGGGGGGGCACGTGACATCTGGGGAAAGAAAAACTGATGTAATGGCGTCGGCTGCATGTTTTATACCCCTGATGACCTGACGTCATGGAAGAAGGGACAGCAATCGACGCAGCACCCAAGACTTTGTTAATGAGGCCGACTGAGGGCTACTGCAAACAGATAACCCAAATGTTATGACTGCAACAGTGAATACACTCAAACATCTACATTTATGGTAAGTGTACACAACTGTACTTTTCTCCTACAGATGGTCATACAGTAGGTGGGTTGGAGACTTTAAATTGCCCGTAGGTGTTAGTGTGGGTATGTGTGGTATGAAAAACCAACTATGGCAGGGCTAGCAGCAGGTCTGTCTAAAGATTGACTGCAGGTGATCGTCCCTTTTGAAGTGACACACTGAATCCATGTGGAAAAAAAAAAGAAAAAAAGGTTGGTGGATGGATGGATAACATTGCATACTCATTATTACAAAGTACATATTTTCTTGAATGTCTTTAATTTCTTGCATTGTTCACCCACAACTTGCCTACATAGCAACAAGTTATAGCAGCCATAGTTTGAATTTATCTTGAAATTTTTATACCAAGTCATTCTAAGGAGCTATTAACGGAATATTCACTGCACCTAAAGCCATTTTAACACTGTAGGATTTTGGTCATCTTAGCAACTTGACTTTTTGAAAGGGGGATCGGAAGGACTGCAGTACTGTTCTAGCCTCAAGAAAAGGCTTGGGATTGGCATAATGCCCACTTTCATTACTTATATTTTTGTGGCAGCAGCTTGATAAATATTAATGTGCATGTGTTTGTGTATATGTGCATACATTTTTTTTTTTTAGCATCTGTAAGAATACATTTTGGATAACGCAAGCTTGCCCATACCTTTAGTAACATTTGCCCATAGTAATTGTGGTCTCACAATGCAGCCCATGGAATGCAACAGCATTAAAACCTACATATTACCAATAGTTAATAAACACCACTCCATTTCTATCAAAAAACATAAAAAGCAAATTAAGCATTTTTCTGTACATTGTCATGTCATGACTCCATTTGTCACATCCCCTTTCTTCAGTACGCTAAGTAACTTTTTGGTCACACAACTGCAGAAGCAGGGCAAAAACCACAGAGCCAAAAAACTTTTTAGTGTTGTTGCAGCATTTCACTAAAACAATATTGTCAATCTGCATGTACAGTTCCAAGAAGGCAACAAAAAAGTGTGTTCCCAGCTCACTCTCCATTCCAAGCCAAGTAACACTACCACTAATTACACATTCTGAATGATAAACCTCCACAAATCGTGCTGTTAGAGCAATTTGCTGTTTGATTGAGGATTTAGTGAAGGTGACTGAGAGATGCACACACTGGCAGTGAGAATAACATAGCTGTGACTGTAGCAGGTCTTCCTCATATTGTTTACAGCTTGACCATGCTCAAAGCTTTATAGTGTGAGGATAGCACTGGACTATGTGAAAATAGTTTTCAGTGTTTGTAGACTGCTTTGCGTAGTTAGATTGTTGTACCTTGTCTTTGAAACCATTTCTGTCATCTTCCTATTTCAGTCCCTTTTCTCTCAGTTGCATAGATAACTGTGCTTAGCATTTCTTTAAAAGGCTGCTCTTACCTATTTGCTTTGTTGTCTTCATTCTTCCAGAAACTAGGTCTCTCGAGCTACTTTTCAGTAGGGTGAGATCGTATTCGCTTACTTTAAAGAAGGATAAATACTTTCAATTTTCTATTTCACTCAGTCTTTTCATTCATTGCATAATTCCCTTACTATGTTTTACTACCTTTCATATTGCCTGCTTATCAGTTTTGGCTACTTCCCATATCTTGCGCTGCTGTTTCCCTTTTTACTGTGTATTATACACCATTCTAATTTTCTTCCAAGGCTAATTACTTTCCATTTCTTTTTAATGAATGTTACTTGCCATATTTCTGGTCATTCTCAACATTTTCAAGTTGCCTTTGGCATTTGTGGTACTGATTTCATTTCTAAAACTGCATTGTTAAGCTTTTTAAAGTTTTGCAAAGCCAGTTTTAAAAATCATCTGCAGAATCCTGTGCTGTTTATTGCTGTCTTAGACTACCTTACCCCATTGTACCTGAAATGCAGTGTTGTCCTTGTGTAGCATGTGCCTACTTGTGAATTATTGCACGTTTAATGATATTTTGCTACATTAGCACAAATTAACATTATTGCTTCTTAGCATGATAGAGTTCTGGATCTAGTTTAGCTGCATCATTAATTATTCTTGCTATTTCAATTAAAATGCTTCTTTAATTATTACTCTCTTTAGACAAAAACAGTTGGATTGCTTGATGCTGATATTTATGGACCTTCCATTCCCAGAATGATGAATTTGAAAGGAAATCCAGAACTAACAGACAGTAAGCTGATGCTTTTTATCCACGTGTGGCTTAATAGTTTAATGCTGATAAAATACTTATAATTTTGAACATGTTTTTTCTAAAGATGTTTAACACACCTGATTTCAACGCATATTAGATTTCACAACAGAGTTGTATAGGTACATCATACACTTTTTTTGTATTTATATAACATTCTAATAACATTTTCACAGATTGATACTGTGACACTTGCCTACAACCTGAGAAGTCTCCTTGATAGGTCATTGCTTGCAAGTGGCACTTGTTCCAGTTTGTAAATACTGCATTCAGAGATGTCTGTGTAGCCATTCTGATAAAAGTTTTGAGAGGACACGTCCCTAGAACTTGATGGTTCTTTTTGTCACTTGCATAAATTTGATCTTGATCCTTGCTTTAATCAGTGAAGTCCTGCTTTGTATTCTAAAAGACCCAGCGACACTAATGTCAGTAAGTGCTTGTGTGGTCATTGGCTTATCAGCCAAAACCTACACCAGCATTGCTTGTACTAGTTGTCAAAATGAAGGGATGGAATCAGCGACAGAATGAGAGTGGTATTGCTGGGTCTTAATTCATTCCGAAGTCTTGGTGAGTATCTTCATGTGCTGGGCCCCCCTTTATAAAACATAACTAAGATAAGCTATATTTTCAATATACTGGAGAAAAGTAGTTCAGAAAATAAAAAAAAAGATTTGTGTGTGCAGGTACCAGCATAAATATAAGTACCCTCTCCTTGTATATGCACTGGTGCCATGACTGGAAAAAAGGCAGTGAAAAATACTCAGAAAATGGAACCATTTCTTTGTTAGTGCTAGGCCATGCTAAGTTTGAGGGTAGTCACCTGTGCAGAGAAGTGATATTTCACTAAAACCTAGAAACTGATAGGCCACACAAGAAACAGAGACAATAAAGGTGGCCCTTGAGGATAAGGAAGAGGTTGAATTTTATTATACAACAAACCCAAAATTTGCACACACAGGAGTTGCCGCAAGAGTAAAAAATAAATTGAGAAAATGAAAATATTTGTACAAGAAAAACTGTTAAAAGCTGCAATTAATAATTTGTTAGTTACTACAGCAGATAGAAACAAAACAGTACCTGGATGTAGAAACAGGGTCTATGTTTACCAATCAAAGGAAACGGGCCTTGAACAGCTTCTCATTGAACACTAATCAGCAAAAGTCCATTTTAGCGTGCAGTCACATCACCATAAAGTAAACCATCGAACAGTCATAGTTGGTCAAAATACATGAAACTGAAGGTAGGATGGACTTAGCGGTATTGTAGGGATAAGGAAATCTGCCCTTTCCCTACTGTAGTGTGCCTGAGTTGGTATATATAATTAACGGTCGTATGGGGGGGGGCACAACCCCCAACAACCAGGGGGATTCGGTGAACACCAGAATGTACCAGTTGCCCCACATCATTCTCCTTGTACCAGTTTCTAGTACCTGACCCCAGTCACTCTGTTCTTTAGCAGTCATACTACCAATTGCAGGAACAAGGCAGAAAAAGTTGTCCTGGACCCAAACTCATGAAAACAAAACAGGAAAACTGTGTCCAAAGCCTGACCAGTAATAGAGTAAAAATCCACCAAAAAAATGACTACAAAATCATTTATTATTTCTTCAGTCATACTACCAATCCCATATAATGCCTGTCTTTCCTTTGTACTCCCTTTGCAGGCTCTGATATTAAATTCCTTATTGTTGAGTTGGGGAACACTCCTGAGTGCTGGGAGGAGGCATTTGTGAGGTAGAGGAAGGGGGATAAACCACATATTTGCTCAACTTTTTGTGGTTTTGTTTGCTGTTCATGCTTTGGAAAAAGGAGATAAGATCTGAGTCACTCATGCTCATTTTAGGTAACCATGCTGTAATGTGTGTTGATAGGTAGGATAGAATGTGCTTCTTTGCCCTCTGTCAATCCCACATCACTTCTGCAGACTGTGCAGCCATCTGGGACATCACCTTTATATTCACTGACCTAGCAGGAAGGTGATTCCCTTACCTGCATTTGAAGTAATCTCTGGGATGAAGGACGAGTGAGGTCAGCCTACTGAAGATCTTAGAATGAAGCACATACATGATTGATCTCATTGCCATAAAGTACAGTGTATTTCTTCCCCTTTTCTTCAGAAGGATAAGACTTTCCCCTGCCACTGAGCTGAGAATCACAGGTGTGAAAGTCACTGCATGCCTTGCCATTGCTCCTTTCTAACAGATTGCCTTCTGGTTATATTCAAAGACAAATGACCATAACTCATCTTTGTTGGCCTTCGTGGCTATGAAAGGTGTGATTTCAAGCTTTCATATCCCTGATAATAAAGAAATTTCTTTTTGTACATACCCAGGGAGCTCTTATGAAGCCCATCTACTGGTCTGGTTACTATGGTAGTTGCTCTGATTCTACCAGACTTCGCAGCTGAGGGTACTATGGTGAATTACGATGCCAGCTAGGCAGGCTTACAATGTGAAGTGGAACAGTTTCTCAAGTTGGACATTTGCAGAACGATGGTTTAAGATTTTAACCTCATAAATACAGGGTTTGATTCTGGTTTATGGTTGTTGGTAAGGCTTATAATCTGCAGACTGAACCTAGTATCTAGCTGTGAACCTATGAGATGGTTCTGTTCTAAGCCATCCATTTGAATTGAGAGCTTGGTTATTCCACAGTTGAAGTCCCTTTTTTTCACCATTTTGGCATATCACTGCTTGTAGACTGCAGAACTATTGCACAGCATAGGTTTTCAAGCAATTCCTCAAAATATTGTATCTTTAGGTACCTATGGAAGACTTCATGCTGTCACTGGAGCTTCAGTTTCATGACTGACGAGAAGTCCCATCTTGAGGTAGCTGATTGAGATGATATGAAGGCTTTCTTTTGAAAGGTGTGCATTGTTTTTGATTTTGTGGCCATGGCCTTCACTTTTGAAGCATTTTGGTGTGGCATGCTATCAGTTTGAGTAAATTGTACTTCATCTTTTGAAAGGATTGGGTGTGCCATGGTGCTGACAGACTCCTGATCTTGGAGCTGCATACCCTGATTTATAAGAGACCTTATTTGATCTTTAATGGGGATTGGATATTTGATAGGACTCTTACAGTTTTACTATCAAAAACAGTTTCAAAGTTTTCCTAATTACTTCTACATTCTTATCCCTGTTTGTCTTTTGCAGACAGAATCTGGGAAGAAGGGTCCTTCATACAGTTGTGACACTTCACCCCATTTTTTTACTGGGTGCAGTTAAATCACCTTGGAAGATTGGTCTGTTTGACCCCTTTACCCTAAGTAAGGAGGGCCTGGCTGTGCTAAGCAAACTTTACCCTAATGGACTGTTGACCATACCAGGTGGTAAGCTATGTCTTTTATGGGCAGTGCATTCAGTTACTTTGGAAGCAGGCACTCTTCTGATAATGGTTGTTGAGTGCCCATTGTGTACTTTTGCATTACAGCTAGTTTATCTCTTTAGACTTCTGTGAAGCATTTGCATTTTTTCCCCTCTTTGGTGTTTCTGGTGCAGCCTTCCATTTGACCCCTTTTGGATTTGCCAGGCTCCTTCCTCCTTGAAAGTTTTATTCTAGTGCTAGTTGATATTCTTCTCAGCCATTACTTGCTGCCGAGAGTTCTTAAAAAAAAAATGTATCACACATTTAATATTGAGGGCCCCTTCTTGGTTGGTTTCACCCTTTCCACCAATCAGAAGTCAACAAATTTTCTGAAATGCCTACTTTGGGTGTTTTTGGCCCTGTATTGATGCACAACACTCACACATAGACTACATAAATAGTGTTTTCACCAGACCCACAGGTTCATTCTTGCTACTTGCACAGTTTGAATCATAAGCCTAGCTATTGTCAGTGAAAGTACTGCATTAGCAAACCTTACAGATCTACACTGTATCCACATGGCCATCAGATTACTGGTCAAGACTTGCATTGACATGATCTGTACTGTTTAGTGAAGCAGCGAAAGGTAAGACAGTACCATTATTGCTAGAGAGTAAAACTTGCCACTCGGCAATATTGCAGGGAGAAGCTTTTAGCTTGCCCTGTGACCAGTGACTACTGCACACAGGATTGTGCAGTAAACTGGAGAGGTATTCTTTGCAGCCTCAGACATTAGTCAGTATATTGCCAGAAGTAATGACGCTTTGAAAGGGTAGTTGAAGACCTAGACCTCTGTAGGCAAGTGTTTTCCTAAAATGACCTGCACCATTCAGCCACTGAGCTTGTCTTTGACTAGCAAGACTTGAGCTTTCATCTTTTCTGTACCTCAGTAGATGAAGTAACAACCCAGTGCGGTGTGCCGCTAGCTTTCACCTTGGGCTGTATGTTCAGGGTGCTAGCAGCATACTTCTATAGTTGATCTGAAGGACTCCAAGCCTGAACGGTCACCCAGTCCAGGGTCAGGAAAAGTAAAGACTAGGCCCTAACCTTATAAGGGTATCTTTCCAGGCTCCACAAGGCTGGCCATTCCTGGGTGGTGAGAGCTTTGGGATGCCTTGTGACATGGTCTGCATCTTCAAGACCTAAGTATTTAACAGATGTTTGTCTGGTGAGAGATTGTATCTTTGGTGTGGATGATATCTGTAGGAAATGCACCTTAATATCTGCACCCGGCCTGCACACAACTGTCTTCACTCTGTGATGCCCTTGGTTTGCTTTTGGTTTTGCAAATGTTCCATGTTACTTTACACAGGATGTGTGGAAGTTGTGTGTTTACCCTTCTGTGTGATCACAAGATAGTTTATGCTGCAGATTATTGAAGTTTGGGACTCTCCATTGTATTCTTCCATGAGAAGTCAAAAGACCCATAGGCCTTCGTCTCTGAGAATGACAAGGACAGTGAATAATCACCCACCATTTATGATGGTTTTTAGTGATACTATAATGGTTATGAGGTCATCCATGGACTAGCCTGATGTCCCTGTTCCTTCTTCCCAAAACATCATGCTGCTTTGCTATCTTTTTAAAAATTCTTTGGAGCATTTGGACAGTCATTCATGAACTCAGACATGAATGCTGTTTTTTTCAGTCTGACTTATTACCACAAATTCTGAACTGCTAAACAATTCAGATAGTCTAGCTGACTCAAATCCGGATAATTTCTTAAACCCACATACACATCTGACAATTTAGCAATGTATATGCACAAGATTCTCAGCTGTGGATCACAAATTTAAGTACACAAACTAACATTGCCATCTGTAACTGTTTGTCACACCACATAAGAGGAACAGAACAAATGTGAGGATCAAAGGATAACATGGCACATTTACCTCTTTTTTTTTTTTACCTTCTAGTTTGACTTAACATGTTCATCATTACTCTAGCTTGTCAGTTTGTCCATTACTTCGCTAATCACTTTGGATATAGGTGTAGTGTTTTTTTTTTTGTTTTATTTTATTTTTTTTGTGTTCCTCTTGCTATTGACTACTTCACTACCACCAACAGCAGATATGAGTCCCTGTCTTATTTTTTTTAAACATCTTTATTAAATCATATTTTAAATATACATTGGTTTCTTGTATACTAATATCATAGTAACATTTTTCATTATTTTTATGCAGTATACATGTTTTCTTTCCAATAGTTATGCTTCACTCCAGCATTGTATACATTTCTCATTACCTGCATTCTCTTAATCCTCAGTTCTCTTCCTGAACATTTACAATTTGTTGGAACAACACAAGCAGAATAATTACTTGTATTGAATCTGCTTCTTCCTTTTTCAAAAGATTCTACCTCAGTTCTCTAAATCTTTTGATTATAGAGTTGCTTTTATTTAGATTTCCAGTCTTATGTAATTGCTTTATGGCAGACAATAACATTAAACATAGTAAGGCCATTCTATGTCTATGCAATTCAGATCCTATGTTCCAGATTCAAAATAATTATTTCTTTGGTTACAACTGTTTGCCCTCCCCCCACTTTTCTGACAAAGCACTCTGTATTGAATTTTTTAAAATCTCCCAGCTCCTTGAGTTCTCTAAAGTCATAGTCCCACTTACTTCCCTCTCTCTGTCTTCCTTCATACCTCCCAGTGTTTGCCATCTGCCTGAGGAAAATAAATCTGATTGCCTGTGGTATAAAATTCCTATACGAACACTTCGAAGCTAAAATCCCAAACCTTCTGGACATTGTTGGATACTTGGGAGTCATACAGATGTGCATCCATCGTTCTTTGAAAATTGCCTTTTCAGTCTCTTTTCCCAATTTTTTTCTAACCTCCTCCTCATTCTAATAGTTATGTGATGTTTTATCATTTTTACTGCAACTTTTTGCTCTTGACTCCACTAAAGACTCTACCAGAGCTGGTATTTACCTTGGCATTCATTTGTCCCTTTTTCTTTCCCTATATTTTCAGTCCTTGGTAGGGAAGAAACAGAAACTAAAAAAAAAAAAAATGGTGAAAATGTATGTTTGGGTAAGATTCATTTACAGGCCAGGTATCAGCAAAAAGGAAATTTGGGGAACATTAGAGATAACCAGCCAGAAAAGGAGAGTAGAAATCTCTGGCTGGGAAGAATCCTGCAGATGTTCATCAGAAAGCAGCTGGTTTTATATTTGTTACAGGAGTTGGCTTCCAGTTATGTACAGAAAAAACATAAATCAAGTACACTCGGAGGTTTTTAAAACAAATGTAACACTGAGGGGAATGTATAAACTCTGATAACAAAAGGTTGGAAAAATTAGAAGCTTTAAGTATGCTGATGAAATGATAAAACTGCTAAATTTAAAGGGTGAAATGAAGAGCAGGCAGGCTTAGCATGAGGCTTCTCAAGAAAAATTGTTTCAAAATATAGTAGCTCAAAGACATTTTGAGCAGAGAAACCTTCTGCTGGATGAAAAAACATGGAAGGAACAGTTTTTTTTTTTTTAATTTTATAAGTGAGATAAGCAACTGGACTGGTGTTTCACAACCTGATTTGTTAATTAAAACATCACGCCTTGTGTATGCTCCAAATTTGCCTATGAGAAACCTGCTAAGACCTATGTAAGTGAAGATGCATGCATGCCAGTAGAAAAAGCTGTTGCTGACAAAACTGTGGCAGAAGTGAAAATGATTGAAAACTGGGACATTAATGTTTGTGGAAAATTTGCTCAGTGTACACCAGGAAGATGAGCATGTTTACCCTAGTAATCATGAGATGTTGAGAGGCAAGTAGTAACGTTTTAGCTATCAAAGAGTGAGCCAACAAGCTGAATGGGATTCTGCTTATTAATTTTCTGATCATAACAAAGCCCACAGGGATGCTTTTACCAATTAATCTTTTTCTATTGTTACAAAGAAAAATATTCAAGTCAGACCTAAGGCTTTTTTCTGTCACTTAGTCATTAGTACCCTGTACTTGATCATGAAGATCAGCGACTATATGAAGTTATTGAGTAAGTGGTACAAAATATAAAACCTCAGTCCTGTTGCA
Source organism: Protopterus annectens (assembly GCF_019279795.1). Lineage (NCBI taxonomy): Eukaryota > Metazoa > Chordata > Ceratodontiformes > Protopteridae > Protopterus > Protopterus annectens. Next base: position 143,017,952 of record NC_056737.1, read on the forward strand.
TGTAGTTTAAACACTTAAATTGACGTTCTGCAAGAAGTGGCTGAAAAAGTCTAATTCAGTTTCTGGCCAGTAATTATACTGCCTGGTGGGTTAGCTCAAAGCATAAACCCTACTTTGTCATAAATGTTTAGTAGGACCCAAAAGCGACTGTTACTGTAAGTAAAACCATTTTTATTACTTGTATAAAGTTCTCTTCTGACCATTGTCTTCTGAGTGAGTTCTGCAAGGGATCTTGCAGTTGTAAAATTATTAGCTGCTGTTTTTCATTAGCAAACACTTCTAGTTTTAGTTAAGGAGCCTGTAGGTGCAACAATGTGTACTATGTAAGGTGAGTATTGAATCATTTCTCTTTTCATAAAGAGATTATTCCTGTCAACAAAGGATAAATAAACTAATAAGATGCAATATAGTGATCTCAACCAACAGAAATGTATAATTCATTAAGCCAAAGTAAAATATAGAAGTTTTTTGCTGGGAGGTATTCCCTATACCCTCATCTCTGAGTATGCTAACAGTGAGTGGGGAAGAATAACAGTTTTGTTGCCTCATTATCAACCAAAGCATTAATCGATTCAAGTTAAATCCACAACTTCTATCTCACTCAAAATATCATGCTTAATAACCGGAAAGCTGCTATTGCTAGTAACAGTCTGTAAAGTTTTTATGATCTAGCCCCCCCCCCCCCCCCTTTTTTTTCACTTGGAAAAAAACGTTCTGGTTGTGACGAGTGTCTGGACAACTACATACCACAAGGGATATTACCCTTCATGATCATCCTAGTAAGTGCCAAGTACAGTGGAACAATTACATCTCTGGACCTGTATGTAATACCTTTAGATATAAGCTGCACAGTGAAAAACGACTTCCTTAAAACAATGGATACATGGTGGTCAAAGCACATTTTTTGTCAACATAGGCTCCTAGATCCCTAACTATAGGATCAATTTGTATGGGTGTGTTGACAATGAGATGCTTACAAGGGGAGTCATGCCTGCCAAAGGACATGATTATATACTTAACATTTATCACTGTTTCATGGATTTGACACCAGCTGATTGCTTGCAACAGGTTATTTTAGTGGATCTTGGTATCTTCCTGGGAGTTTATGATGGTATCAGGTTTGCAGTCATATGCAGACATGATCAGTCACAAACCCTTAACATTAGCTTTGATCTCTAAGAAGTGAATTTCAAAGTGGAGTGACCAAGGACAGAGTCCTGGGGTACATCCCTAGTGACAGGTCTTTTGGAAAGAGGTATACTCACCCACCCTAATTTTTGGTGTTGATCTGTGAGGCAATTTACTGTCCAGTGAGTTACACAGGGATTGATGTTTAGCTGGTAGAGTTTATCTAGGATACTAGAGTGTGGAATGGTGTTGGAACAACTTTGCGATGTCTACATATGTGGTGTACACTGCTGTGCCCTTCTCAATTACTTCAGTAACTTTTTCAGAGAAGTCAGCCAGGTTAAGTAGGCAGGACCTGCCCTTGGTAAATCTGAGCAATGTTTGGTGAAAGTCTGTAGGTTGCCTATTTCTCTTTCATTCATTCATTCTATCGACATTTGATTACTGGGAAAGTCCTACTGGGTTCAAGCCCATTGTCAGCAGAGGCCCAGGGAGAAAAGCTCCAAATTATAAAACATTTTAAGAACAGCAACTGGACTGGTGTTTCACAACCTGATTTGTTAATTAAAACATCACGCCTTGTGTATGCTCCAAATTTGCCTATGAGAAACCTGCTAAGACCTATGTAAGTGAAGATGCATGCATGCCAGTAGAAAAAGCTGTTGCTGACAAAACTGTGGCAGAAGTGAAAATGATTGAAAACTGGGACATTAATGTTTGTGGAAAATTTGCTCAGTGTACACCAGGAAGATGAGCATGTTTACCCTAGTAATCATGAGATGTTGAGAGGCAAGTAGTAACGTTTTAGCTATCAAAGAGTGAGCCAACAAGCTGAATGGGATTCTGCTTATTAATTTTCTGATCATAACAAAGCCCACAGGGATACTTTTACCAATTAATCTTTTTCTGTTGTTACAAAGAAAAATATTCAAGTCAGACCTAAGGCTTTTTTCTGTCACTTAGTCATTAGTACCCTGTACTTGATCATGAAGATCAGCGACTATGTGAAGTTATTGAATAAGTGGTACAAAATATAAAACCTCAGCCCCGTTGCATGTAGTTTAAACACTTAAATTGACGTTCTGCAAGAAGTGGCTGAAAAAGGCTAATTCAGTTGCTGGCCAGTAATTATACTGCCTGGTGGGTTAGCTCAAAGCATAAATCCTACTTTGTCATAAATGTTTAGTAGGACCCAAAAGCGACTGATGTTACTGTAAGTAAAACCATTTTTATTACTTGTGTAAAGTTCTCTTCTGACCATTGTCTTCTGAGTGAGTTCTGCAAGGGATCTTGCAGTTGTAAAATTATTAGCTGCTGTTTTTCATTAGCAAACACTTCTAGTTTTAGTTAAGGAGCCTGTAGGTGCAACAATGTGTACTATGTAAGGTGAGTATTGAATCATTTCTCTTTTCATAAAGAGACTATTCCTGTCAACCAAGGATAAATAAACTAATAAGATGCAATATAGTGATCTCAACCAACAGAACTGTATAATTCATTAAGCCAAAGTAAAATATAGAAGTTTTTTGCTGGGAGGTATTCCCTGTACCCTCATCTCTCTGAGTATGTTAACAGTGAGTGGGGAAGAATAACAGTTTTGTTGCCTCATTATCAACCAAAGCCTTAATCGATTCAAGTTAAATCCACAACTTCTATATCGCTCAAAATATCATGCTTAATATCCGGAAAGCTGCTATTGCTAGTAACAGTCTGTAAAGTTTTTATGATGTAGCCCCCCCCCCTTTTTTTTTTCACTCGGAAAAAAAAACGTTCTGGTTGTGACGAGTGTCTGGACAACTACATACCACAAGGGATATTGCCCTTCATGATCATCCTAGTAAGTGCCAAGTACAGTGGAACAATTACATCTCTGGACCTGTATGTAATACCTTTAGATCAGTGCAAGGTATATGACAATCGTTTAATATTTAGACAAATTTTAGACAGTTTGTAGAGAAATTTAAAGACAAGTTAGTCTAATACAAACAGGAATTGCAATATGAAGTGTGAGAGACTTAGGCTTGTGGTATAATTAGAGAGAAAGTCAGGGAAGATAATTAGGTAGTACGGAGTAAGTGAAGAAGGGAGTGTAAGGAGATATAAAGCAAGAAAGCAAGAAAAGGTACTTGTTCACATTTAGGGATATAGTTTTTCATGGTTTTGAGCAAGAACAGACCTGAAGCAGGTAAATCTCTCTCTGCTTGCACAACAGCACAAACCTGGAACTCACTCTCAAACAATATAACTAACACTACTTCTAGCACCCATTTCAAACACTTCCTGAATTGGCTGTGCTCTTGCTACTCACCAGGGTAGCAATAACTATGCTCAGTTGCAAGAATTCTGCTACACTGTAACATTTCCCTTACTTAGCTCTACTGATATCCTTGCATATTCATCCAAACATATCGCCAATCTAACAGCAGAAAACAAACCAACACTGGTACTGTTCTGTACTATATTCCTTACCTGATAAATGCTCTAATCTGTATCTAAGAATAATATAATACCTAACAGAGCTCCTCTTACTCTCATCCTACCTATACGTATATTTTAGTTATGCCACTATGGGCATTTATTTACTTCTCAGTTATACTAAAGCATAAATGTATTGTGACTGTAAATTTATTAATGTTTTTGTGAATGTGAAGGTATAAAAAAAAAAAAAAAATATTAATGTTTTTGTGAATGTGAAGTGAAAAAAAGAATTGTAGGGGAGGGGGTTAATTTCTCCTCGCCAATACTAATTGTGCATTCTACTATAGTTATCACATGCCATGTAATGTTCCTCTGTCCTACTTTAAATTTCATTAATTGCTTTGTATTTTATTAATCTATTATTGTAACATGGAGCTTTTCTCCCCGGGCCTCCGCTGAAAATGGACCTGTGTCCAGTCGGACCCTCCCGGTTAACAAAAATAAAATAAATAAATAAAATAAAATAAAAATAAATAGATTTTAGCTAGGAAGTCTTTGAAAGATGGGAGGGAGGGTATAGACCCGATGGATACAGGTAAGGAGTTCCATGCATTAGCAACCTTGTAAGAATGCAGACAATGCTCAGCAGATTTGCTGGGTTTATAGACAGGAGATTTTGGTCACTGGATCGAAGTAACAACTGGGAACATAATTTTGTTGAATGTTTTTGAGTGCTGGACAGACAGATGTATGCTGGATAATTTTTATAGGTGGTAAGAAGTTGATGTGGTAGTTCTAACCAATTTAGGCTTATCACTGCTATAACAGTGGTGGTTTCTGAAAGGGGAATTTGCTGCAAATTTAGCAACTTTGTTATAGAGTCGTTCAAGTTTTAATTTTTATGAAGCCTGGGAGTTAGTAAGGATGGGAGCTCCATAAAGAGTGGGGAGGAGATAAGTAGTGGCAAGTGTAGTTTCTTGGTTGGTGAGAGAGTTTTTGGCTCTGTAACACATCCATTTTTCTTATGCTATTTTGTGTATGCAGATCGAACACAAGATTCTCATCCACTAATCATCCATAATTGTTTGCTGTGATAGGTGACTTCAATGGTTGCATTAACAAGAGAGAGGACTTAAGTTTATTTTTTTCACGACAGATGGATTTGTGAGGTGGGGAGTAGAAGTTTGGTCTCTTTTTTTGGGTTGAGCATGAGTTGTGAGTTGCAAAGCCATGTTTCAGTGGCTATTAAAGCTTCCTGAGTAATTTTTGAAGGTGTACCATGATGGCAGATGTGCAAGTGAGTGGATTCCTTTGTATATTGTATTAGGGTGGCCTGTTGCGTGGAAGTATAGAGGGTGATGGTGAAAATGTTGGAGGAGCGGACCAAGGATAGAGCCATGTGATACACTGGTGGTGATTAGGAGGTAAAGAGAGAGCATGGAGTGCCATTTTACTGCCCAATAACCTATTGAGCAGGTTGCTTTTGAACCACATAACGCTGAGAGAGACCTAGAGAGGACATTTGAATTAGAAGTCTGCTGTGACAAACTGTGTCAAAGGCTCCAGACAAGTCTAGAAATAAGATACTAATTTGCCATTATTTCTAGCTTTATTTAACCGTATCAATATAAGCCAGAAGGGCAGTGCTAGTACTTTGGGAAGGACAGAAGCCATGTTATATAGGGGATAGGAGTTCTTCCTGTAGGAGATGGTCTAGCATTTGTTTTCAAATACATTTTTCATGTGTTTTCATGAGGGGAGACAAGATTTGATATAGGTCTAAAGTTATTAATGTCTGAATGTTCTCCTTATGTGTGACTGAGCTGTGAGTTATATACGCTTCCTGGATTGATCTTTATATAAGGATTGACCAAGAATAGGCAGTGCTATTAGCTATTTATAGGTACTGGCTTGGAAGGTCATCAGCTGAAGAAGTAGATCACAGTTTGTTTGAGTAGTTTTATGTAGGATTTGGGCACAGGTTTGAAGGTGAAAGTGGATGTGGTGGTATGTGGCTGTTGGACAGGGTTAGGATTAGATGTTGAGGAATCCTTGGTATAGCATCTTTAACTATCTTTAACTATCTGTAAAAAAGAGTTGTGTATTGCAGTTTCGAGAGAGGTTTGGGTTTAATTTTTGGCTGGGATGTAAGACTTCTTTAATGGATGCCCAAAATGTTTAGGGTTGTGTTAGTATTATTTTGAAAGTTGTTATAGTTCAGTTTTTGTCTTCCTTTAGTTGTTTTTATTAATATTTATAATAGTCTTATTTATTAATTTCTGTAATGATCCTTTATATAGCCATACAGATAAGACTGATCAGGCTTATGGGGGCTATAATTGTCTAGGTCTGTTGAAGCCCCACCTTTTTTGCAATGGAATGACTGTTGCTGTCCTTCACTCATCTGACGTGAAGCTTGTTTTGAGGTCGATATTGAATAGCTTCTGTAGGGATCAGATAAATCATGTTTTAGACTTGTCAGTAGGTGGACCTGTTATAGTCTGGCAATACAGATGTATTCTTGCCTTAGTGCTTTGAGGACTTTTTCTTGGGAGATATAAGGGTGTGTGTGGTATGTAATGTGAGAATATTGGGGAGGAGAGGGGCTAAAGTTTGAACAAAATTTTGTCTGCTAGTAGACTGACTATGTGCTCTAGGTTTGAGAGAGTGATACTTACTGTTGACTCTGCACAGTGCTGGGCATTAATTCTTTAAAATCTCAAACAAAGAAGGCTTTCTGGTTATCCTTAGCCTGTGTTGCTGTTTTTGTAGCTGGCTTTGTTTGATTTGATCACTATTTGGAGTTTCCGTTTAGTTTATCAAGAATATTTTGGCATCTTGAGAGAGTTTGTGTGCAATGAGTTTTCTTTTGTTATACAGCCTGCTTATATTTGTCTTCCACCGTAGGGGTTTACTTTTCAATTTAGCACTGTATTTCTGGGGAGAACAGATGCATCTTTTTACATGTGCATACAATTTGGCAGTGAAAGACTTGGCATAAGCAGTGGGGTCATAAAGATGGAAGGGGATTATAAATTTAGCAAGGCCATCACTCGGTTTTAGTTGATGACCCTTTGCAGAATCTCTGAATACTGGGTATTGAAAGATGTTTTAGGCTCAAGTCTTCTGGTGAATGTGTGACAGATTTGTGGTCTGATTTAACTATGGAAGAAGTCACAATTGGTGAAGAACAAATCTGGCCCAGTTTGGTAAGGATCATATCATTTTTTCCATTGAAATCAGAGCTGTACTCTGGTTAATGAATCCAAAATAAAAAATAAATACTTAAAACCATACTGTAAGCATATTCACTTTTGCATCCCAGCTATTCCTTACCTTTGCACACACGACTCAAATGTAAATGGCCATTGTCAATTATAATAAGATGTTCTTCATGTTTCACTGTTGCAGTCATTACATTTGGGTATCTGCTGGCAGGTTGCCCTCAGTCGGCCTGAATTCCAAAGTCTTGGGTCCTGCGTCGGTTGCTGTCTTCTCTTCCATGACGTCAGGGGTATAAAACATGCAGCCGACATCATTTTCTTTAGTCTTTCTTGCTGCGCGGTGCCCGAAGCTGAAGCATTTCGCAGGTGCCGGTCGGCTGACTACTGAAATATTCGAGTTTGAGTTTCAGAACCGAAGTCTTCACTAAAGCTAAGTGCCCTGTTGGGGAAACTTTTTTCTTGCTTTTTACCGATATCAGAAAAAGTTAATAATTGTATTACTTGTGGGAAGCAAATACCTCAAAAGGTTTCCATTTATACTGTATTCCTTGCCTAGGCATCAAAGTATTTTGGAAACAGATTTAACTACCCAGAAATGTCGTCGGATAGCAATCCGACTACCGGAGTACATAAAAAATGCAAAGAAAAGGACAGAGAAAGGCAGTCAAGATCCAAAACCGATGACAAAGCTTCTCCTAAGCCAGTCGCCGGTTCGCCGGTACTCAGTGAGGCGCCTTTGCAGTCCCTGATACCCGCTACCTTCGAGTCGCAGGCTTCTACCGACACCCATATGGAGTCCAGCATAATGCAAGATACTCAAGGTATTGGACCGACGGATGTATCTCCCTCGGATGGGTCCGGAGCTACTGAGCAGGCACCGGCTTCTGAGGGTGTATGCAGACCTCAACATTTGTACATCATACCGACGACAACTGCAAAATCAAAGACAAAACCAACTTCTAAAACTAAAAAACTGACGCATGAGCCACGTGCACAGGCCTCTATGCCTAAAAAACAGATGATCAAAATGGCTGAAGACCTTATTACCTTGATCAGGAGTACCCATCCCCCTCCAGATAAGAGGCCTAGGCAAGACACCAATTATGAATCTTCAGATCAGGTTTCTGTTTCTTCTGATTCCTCTTTTGATCAGGAATTATCTATCCCTCCCTATGCAGATTCTGATGCTGAGGAGTCCATTCCATCTGCATCCCCTCCAGAGGATTATTCATTTGGGGAAACCTTGCATACTTCGAGGGAGCATTTTCACTGGGAGAGTCGAGACTTCTCACAATCAAAAAAGAGGTTCAGGGATTTCCTTCTCCCTCAGCACAAGCCTTTAGCCATCCCCCCTGTTTTAGACATTGTGGATGTGTTTTCGGAGTCGTTTGACCCCTGACTCCTTACCTCCGGCTCCCAGTAAGCCTGACAGATATTACAGGGTCCCTGACTCACACACATTTTTATTTAGAAACCCTGCTGCTGATCCTGAAAGTATTTCACAGGGTCCTAAGGGAGTTAAGGCCTCAACAGCAAAAAAACTTACCCCCTCTGACAGAGATTCCAGGGCACTGGACAGATGGGGAAAAAGGTTTATACATCTGCAATCTTGGCAATCAGGGCCTTAAATTGTCAATTATATATGCTTAAGTACCAACAACATGTAATGGGATTGCTGAAACAGAAAATATGTTGATTTCAGAATGTGCAGAAAATAAAGAATTACAGGAATTATTGCATGCAGCTGAACAAGTCGGAAAGCATACTTTGCAATGTGGTTTTGATTCTTTAGAGGCCTCCTGCAGGGCCGCAGTTACTGGATCTGTGATTAGGAGGCATGCCTGGTTAAAGGAACAAAATTTGCCTGATCATGTTTAAGCTAAATTTCTAGATGCACCTTTACAGCATGATTCTCTGTTTGGTATTAAGGCAGAAGAGGTCTTCAAGAAAATGGAAGACAAAGCTAAGTCTATGCAAACTGTTACAGATTTCTTACAAGTGCAGCCACGAAGATTCAGTATACACTGGCCTACAAAAAATTGGTCCTTTCCTGTGTCAGACAGAGCTCAAAGGGGCAAATCCAGATGCCCCAAGGGTTCCAGGTACCAGGCTCAAGACTCCTACAGGTCAAAGCAATGGGGTGCATCCACCTCCAAATCTGGAGGAGATAAAGTGCAAACCTACAGAAAGCAATCCCAAAGACTTCCCTCTGCCTACACCAAGCACTTATCTTTTGGCAGCACCCATAGGGGAAAATTAGCACTTTTTGCTCAAAATTGGCAGTTAACCCAGGACAAGTGGGTACTAAACATCATATCACAGGGATACAGATTCCATTTCTACACTATGCCAATGACAAATGGTTGGCCAGATCTGCCAAAAAACTAATGGGCAGAGGCACAGAAACAGGTTATGTCCCTCATGGATATGGGGGCCATTCAGACAGTACCAGAACAGGAAAAAGGACAAGGTTTTTACTCAAGACTGTTCTTGGTACCCAAAAAGGACAAGGCCTGGCAGCCAATACTGGATTTATCGATTTTTGAACACATACCTGGACATTCCAAAATTCAAAATGCTCCCCTTGCAGCAGCTTCTTCCCATGTTGGGCAAGGATACTTGGCTGGTGACTTTAGACCTAAAAGAGGCATATCTGCATGTCCCAATAAGACAGTCGTGTAGAAGATACCTCAGATTCAAGGCTGGCTTAATACATTACCAATTCTCTGCACTGCCCTTTGGCTTATCTACTGCGCCCAGGGTCTTTACAAAGTGCCTGGCACCAGTAATTGCATTTTGCAGACAAAGAAGTATTCAAATATATCCTTACTTGGACGACTGTCTCATTCAAGCAGAGAACAAGGACACTCTTCTACGACACCTGGCATTTGTGAAAAGGCTTCTAACATGCCTAGGGTACACAATAAATGAAAAGAAATCACAACTGGTACCCTCTCAAAAGATAACATTTCTGTGTGCAAGCTTGAATACAACTGCCCAGATTGCTTACCTCACCCCAGACAAACAAAGGCAACTGACTACTTAAACTGATGGCAAAAAAAACCCAGTCTTCTGCAAGACAAATTCTGCAGGCTCTGGGCTTCATGGCATCCTGCATCCTACTAATTCCATATGCAAGACTGCATATGAGGAAACTTCAATGGTACCTAAAAAGTTTATGGAGTCAACATTCACACAGTCTGGAAACAATGATTCCTCTCCTTCCCTGCCTGCAACAGGAGTTTCTATGGTGGGCAAAGGCCTGTTACCAAAACATGGGACGGCCCTTCACTCTGCCCCCTGCCAGCCAAACCTTAACAACAGACGCATCAGATTATGCCTGGTGGGCCCACATGGCAGGAAGATGCATTTGATTTGGTGCCCATATGCCCTGAATGCATCTACATATAAACCAGAAAGAGATGCTAGCTGTTCAAGATGCTAGCTGTTCAAAATGCCCTAACAGCCTTCAAGGACTTACTTCATCCAGGACAACTACTGATAGACGGACAACACCACGGTCATGTGGTATATAAACAAGCAAGGGGGCACACACTCATACCCCCTTTGCAGATTAGCCATGGCACTGTGGGACACAGCTTTGACCTACCAAATACATCTTCAAGCTCAATTCCTGCCAGGAAAACAAAACACTCTGGCAGACTATTTAAGCAGAAACCTTATGGATCCTCACGAGTGAAAACTAAATCCACAAGTCTTCAGCATGATAACAGAGAAATGAGGGAGCCCAGACATAGATCTATTTGCCTCTCCTCAAAATTATCAACTGAAAAGATTCTGCACAAGCACTTATCACAGACGAGCATGGAAAGTGGACACCCTATCCTTCAGTTTACGCCTTTCCTCCTTTGCCTCTTCTACCCAAGGTCCTCCTAAAAGTCAAACAAGAAAAGCCAAAGATGATATTGATTGCCCCGGACTGGCCCCGCCAGTACTTGTACCCAATCCTAAAGAACTTGTCTCAATTCCCAGCTTGGACCTTGCCTCAAAAACCACAACTACTGTCCCAGCAAAACAATCAGATCCTGCACAATCAACTACAGACTCTGAACCTGGCAGCATGGCTAATCCTGTAATCGTATCAATGACACCTCTCAGTAAAGCTGTGATGGATGTCATTTTGGAAGCCAGAAGGCTTAGTACTAGAAAATTTTATGCTGACAAATGGAAGAGATTCTGTGCTTGGAATCCAGCACAAGGAACTGATACAGCAGAACAGCATATTCCTCAGATATTACAATACTTAACTGAGATGATTGACAAAGGCTTATCTTTCTTATCAATCAAATCTATGCCTCTGCCATTTCGGCTCATTACAATACAGGGCCACCAATCTTTTCTCATCCTTTTACTAAAGCAGTATCTTAGAGGGGCCAAAAATGTAAGGCCTCCTAGAAGATCACCATTACCTGCATGGGACCTCAATTATGTGTCGGAAAAGCTCATCCTGCCTCCATTTGAACCAGCTGCTACCGCTGATTTAAAGTTCTTATCATGGAAGACAGCTCTGCTACTAGCAATTACTTCAGCAAGAAGAGTTTCAGAGCTACAGGCCCTCATGGCTGTAGAGCCTTTTATCATATTTTGCCCAGAGAGTGTGTCTCTGAGGACAAATCCTACTTTTATTCCTAATGTCGT